>NC_061514.1:53359685-53399990 GCF_022539505.1 Lolium rigidum | reverse complement strand
CTACAACTACTCTTTGAGGTATGAGCTCATCATTATCATTAGGCACAACGATCATTCCTCCTTTCTTAGGAACGCAATGCACAGGACTAACCCATCTACTATCGGCAATAGGATATATAATACCAGCTTCAAGGAGTCGTAATACCTCATTTCTTACCACATCCTTCATCTTGGGAATTAGACGACGGCGAGGTTCAACAACAGGCTTTGCATCATCTTCCATATTAATGGCATGTTGGCAAATAGAGGGAGAAATCCCTTTCAAGTCATCAAGAGTATAGCCAATAGCACCTCGGTGTTTCTTCAATATTTGCAATAATCTTTCTTCTTCAAACTACGTAAGCTTAGAACTAATAATAACAGGATATATTTTCTTATCATCAATATGAGCATATTTAAGATTATCGAGGCAAAGGCTTTAAATCAAAAACAGGATCTTCCTTTGGTGGCGGTGTTGTACCCAAATCTTCCACCGGTAAATCATGCTTGAGAATAGGTTGGCGAAGAAAAATCTCCTCAAGCTCATCTCTTTCTTTCCTAAAAACTTCACTCTCGCTATTCTCCAAATGTTGCTCGCAAAGGATTGTTAGGAACAAGAACAATAGACGCACACTGCTCCATTTTAAAATCATTACTAGGCAAATCGGCTTTATAAGGAGTTTTGGTAAATTTAGAGAAGTTAAACTCATAAGATTCACCAGCAAATTTAGTCAAAATTTTCTCTTTCTTGCAATCTATAATAGCTCCACAAGTATTTAGAAAAGGTCTACCAAAAATGATAGGACAATAATCACTAGCAAGCGAGAACCAAGTACCAAAAAGTCGACAGGATATTTAATCTTACCACATAGAACTTCCACATCTCGAACAATAACAATTGGAGAAATAGTTTCTCTATTAGCCAGCTGAATAACCACATCAATATCTTCAAGTTCACAAGAATCAATTTCGTGCATAATCTCCGTGTAAAGCTCATAAGGTATAGCACTAACACTTGCACCAATATCACATAAACCATAATAGCAATGATCACCAATTCTAACGAGATAGCATAGGAACACTAGCTTGTTTGGGTTTATTAGGATGTGAAACAATATTAGAAGCATCTTCACGAGAAAATAATATGACCATCCTCCACATTTTCGAGTCACAAGATCTTTAACTATTGCAACAAGCGAGGTTCAACTTTTATTTGTTCTTCGAGTTCTATAGATTTCTTTTCACTTTTATGAACCGCACTATTTATAACAGAGTACTCCTTCATTTTAGCAGGAAAAGGAGTTTTTTCAATATAAGCTTCAGGAATAACATGATCAGCAGTTTCAACTACAACACATTTATTAATAGATGAATCAATTTTATCTTTATACGGTTCATGGTACTTGTCAAAATTCTTCTTAGGCAATTCATAATGAGAGGCAAAAGCTTTATAAATATTTGCAGCAACTTGAGAATCAAGACCATATGTAGCACTCATATTACGAAATTTATCAGTATCCATAAAAGCTTCAATGCATTTATAATCATAAATTATACCGATTCTCTATCCTTGTCGTTCTCCCAACCTTCAGTATTTTCTTGGATCCGATCAAGAAGGTCCCTTTTAAACTCTTCTTTATTGCGCGTAAATGATCCAGAACAAGAAGTATCCAGCAAGGTCTTGTCTTGAAAAGAAAGTCTTGAATATAAATTATCAATAATAACATTACCAGGAAGCTCATGAATGGGGCATTTGAGCATTAAAGACTTCAATCTCCCCCAAGCTTGGGCAATACTTTCTCCATCATGAGGCCAGAAATTATATATGCGGTTCCGATCTTTGTGAATTTCACTTGGAGGATAAAATTTGGAATAAAATAAAGGCACAATGTCCTCCCAATCAAGAGAATCACCATTCTTCAGCAATTTATACCAATGCGCCGCTTTACCAGACAGCGATATAGAGAATAGTTTCTTTCTAACTTCATTCATAGCAATACCTGAACATTTGAATAACCCGCATAATTCATGCAAAAACAGTAAATGATCACCAGGATGGACAATTCCATCCCCTTCATAGCGGTTATCCATAACATGTTCAATAATTTTCGTAGGTATTTTATATGGTATTACTTCCTCACCTGGCGCCTCATCCACTACCTTTGCGATAGTAGTAGATTTACCAAATAGAAATTGAAGAGAAGATCTCTCCATAATGACTTATAGCAACGAGCGTAAATAAAATCAGCACAAACAAGTAAAGGTTTTCCTTACCAATTCCACTTACCAATAGCGCTTCACTCCCGGCAACGGCGCCGGAAAATAGTCTTGATGACCCACAAGTATAGGGGGTGTATCGTAGTACTTTCGATAAATAAGAGTGTCGAACCCAACGAGGAGCAGAAGGTGTTGACAAGCAGTTTCGATGAAGGATTCACTGTAAATGCTCACAGACAAGTATTCAAGGGGTTTTGATGTAACAGATGAATAAAGTACAAGTAAGTAAAATGCGAGAGAAATAATTGCAGCAAGTGGCCCAATCCTTTTTAGCACAAAGGACAAGCCGGTTTGTTTACTTATAATGACCAAACGTTCTTGAGGACACACGGGATTTTAGTCTAGTGCTTTCGCTACATACAGCTGATTAATCTTCATTGTTTTGATAAGTGTTGTGTGGGTGAACCTATGCTAATGTACCGCCCTTCCTAGGACTAATACATACTTGTGATTATACCCCTTGCAAGCATCCGCAACTACAAGAAAGTAATTAAGATAAATCTAACCACAGACCTTAAACTCCGAGATCCTGCGATCCCTCCCCGCATCGATATACCAACGGGGGTTTAGGTTTTCGTCACTCCGGCAACCCCGCAATTGGCAAACGAGTACAAGATGCATTCCCCTAGGCCCATAAATGGTGAAGTGTCGTGTAGTCGACGTTCACACGACACCACTAGAAGAATAACACCACAACTTAAATATCATAACATTGAATATTACTCAACCATAATTCACTACTAACATTTAGACTTCACCCATGTCCTCAAGAACTAAACGAACTACTCACGAGACATCATATGGAACATGATCAGAGGTGATATGATGATGAATAACAATCTGAACATAAACCTTGGTTCAATGGTTTCACTCAATAGCATCAATAACAAGTAGAAATCAATACCGGGAGAGTTTCCCCTATCAAACAATCAAGATCAAACCCAAATTGCTACAGCGATGACGATGTCCAGCGGTGGAGACGGCGGTGATGATGGTGGAGATGATGATGATGATGGTGATGGAGATGATGTCCAGCTCGATGGCGGTGACGATGGCGTCGATTTCCCCCTCCGGGAGGGAATTTCCCCGGCGGATTCCTGCCCGCCGGAGAGCTCTTTTCTCCGGTGTTCTCCGCCCCGCGAGGCGGCCGTAACCCTTCGTGAGGATTCCTCTCCGGCTTAGGTCTTCGGGACGAAGGGTTTCGCGAAGAAAAGGAGGCAAAAGGGGCTGTGGGGGCCCCACACCACATGGTGGCGCGGCCGAGCCATGGGCCGCGCCGCCCTATGGTGTGGGCCCACCTTGGGTCCAGTCGGCTCCCCCTCTCCGGCTTCCTTCGTCATCCGGAAAAATAGGATTTTTGGTAAAATTTCCTTCCACAGTTGATCTTCCGAAATATTGCATCCTGACGGTGCTTTTTCCAGCAGAATCCTGGCTCAGGTGCTCGATCTCCAAATAATCATGAAACATGCAAAATAGATGAAATAACATAAGTATTGTGTCCCAATATGAAATATATCAATGAATATGATATAAAATAGTGATGCAAATTGGACGTATCACATAGCAACTCACATGATATTCAACAAAGGTGTAATAGTTGATGGCGTCCCCAGAAGCATGGTTACCGCTCAACAAGCAACTTATAAGAAATAAGATACATAGCTACATATTCTTCACCACAATAGTTTTTAAGGCTATTTTCCCATGAGCTATATATTGCAAAGACAAAGGATAGAATTTTTTAAAGGTAGCACTCAAGTAATTTACTTTGGAATGGCAGAGAAATACCATGTATTAGGTAGGTATGGTGGACACATATGGCATAGTTTTTGGCTCAAGGATTTGGATGCACGAGAAAAATTCCTCTCAATACAAGGCTAGGCTAGCAAGGTTGTTTGAAGCAAACTCAAGTATAAAACGGTGCAGCAAGACTCACATATGAACATATTGTAAGTATTATAAGACTTTACATCATCTCCTTGTTGTTCAAACACCTTAACCAGAAAATATCTAGACTCTAGAGAGACCAATCATGCTAACCAAATTTTAGCAAGCTCTATGTAGTTCTTCATTAATAGGTGCAAAGTACATGATGCAAGAGCTTAAACATGAGCACAACAATTGCCAAGTATCAAATTATTCAAGATATTACACCAATTACCACATGTAGCATTTCCCGTTTCCAACCATATAACAATTAACGAAGCAGTTCAACCTTCGCCATGAACATTATGAGCTAAGAACACATGTGTTCATATGAACCAGCGGAGCGTGTCTCTCTCCCACACAAGCATTTGTTCAGAGAATGAAAATAATAAAACAAAAATAAAACACACAGACGCTCCAAGTAAAGCACATAAGATGTGACCGAATAAAAATATAGTTTCAAGAGAAGAAACCTGATAAATTGTTGATGAAGAAGGGGATGCCTTGGGCATCCCCAAGCTTAGATGCTTGAGTCTTCTTGAAATATGCAGGGATGAACCACGGGGGCATCTCCAAGCTTAGACTTTTCACTATTCTTGATCATATTGTATCATCCTCCTCTCTTGACCCTTGAAAACTTCCTCCACACCAAACTCAAAACAAAATCATTAGAGGGTTAGTGCATAATCAAAAATTCACATGTTCAGAGGTGACACAATCATTCTTAACACTTCTGACATTGCACAAAGCTACTTGGAAGTCAATGGAACAAAGAAATCCATCCAACATAGCAAAACGAGGCAATGCGAAATAAAAGGCAGAATCTGTCAAAACAGAACGATACGTAAAGACGTATTTTTTAGAGGCACCGAGACTTGCTCAAATGAAAATGCTCAAATTGAATGAAAGTTGCGTACATATCCGTGGATCACTCACGTAAATTGGCAGATTTTTCTGAGTTACATATAGAGAACAACTTGCCCAAATTCGTGACGAGGCAAATCTGTTTCAGCGCGATAATCCAAATCTAGTATCAACCTTGCTATCAAAGACTTTACTTGGCACAACAATGCAATAAAATAAAGATAAGGAGAGTTTTCTACAGTAGTAACAACTTCCAAGACTCAAATATAAAACAAAATTGCTGTAGTAAAATAAAAACATGGGTTATCTCCCAAGAAGTGCTTTCTTTATAGCCATTAAGATGGGCTCAGCAGTTTTAATGATGATGCTCTCATAAGGATGAGAGTTGAAGCAAAGGGAGCATCAAAAAGCAAGTATGAAACAAATTTAAGCCTAACCCACTTCCTATGAGAAGACATCTTGTACACAAATAAATTCATGAGGAGCAAAGTGACAAGCATAGGAAGATAAAACACGAGTAACTTCAAGATTCTCAACATAAAGAGGGGAAACTTAATATTATTAAGATGCATATAACCGTGTTTCCCTATCTCATAATAACTTTCAGTGGCATCATTGATGAAATCCACAATATACCCATCACTTAAAACATTTTTATCATGGTTCATATGCATAAAAGTATCATTAATTTTGGCATAAGAAGAGTTCTTCTCATTAATAGCAATTGGAGCAAGATTATTATCAAGAATTTGAACATGGTAAACAAGTTGCATACTAAGGGAATTGTTTTTAGCAATCCAATCATAACTATGACAAGTTTCATAAGGATAGTTATAACCTATATCATAGCATTCTTTATAATAATCATCAAAGATTGGAGGCATAGTGTCATCCTAAGAAATAGAATAGTTATCTTTCACAGTATGTTCATCTGTGACCATACCATCGTTGTTACTAGAAGGAGATGTATCAAACATATAATGATCAGTAGCAAAAGGATTTTCAAACACCTCATCCCCAAGCTTAGAGCTTTCTATATCATTATGGGAGGAAGCATGGATAGTACTGATACTATGGCAATTATTAACGTCATCATTTTCAGAATTAGTTTCCCAGAGATTTTCAATATCAAAAGTAGTGTGCTCTTTCAAATCATGATCACTAATGTAGGTAAAGGGCATAGGAAGATCATTGTACTCAGATTCATTATCATAATAATCATTAGGAGCAACATACTTACGGTTACCTATCGTTATCTCATACACGCGGGGATATGCCATTACCTCTTTCTCTTTATTCCCCTTCTTCTTCTTCTTCTTCTTCTTCTTCTTCTTCGTTCCCTTCTTCTTCTTCTTCTCTTCCTGCTCCTCGTTCCCTTCTTTAGGAGGAAGAGGCTTGAAAGGAGGCTCCTCCACATAACCTGATTTATTTCCAGAAACAATAGAAGAAACTTGGGAGGATTCCTCCTTTTCATTAATAAATTCAAAACACACAGTGGTCCTATCATATTTTGGCAAAGTGTCATCTTCTAAAATATTTTGTATGTAAGTATTTGTATGGCAATTATCAATGCAATAAGAAAAACACCCACGCAGGACATCATCAATATCAAGATCACTCATATGTAACAAAGAGATTTTTCTTGATAACTCTTCACACCACAAAAATAAAGTAAGTTCATCATGCTGATTAGGAGTAATTTCATCATTACAATACAAATTTGCAGCATTCATGGGGTTCGAATTATCGTTTGAGGAGCATTGAAAATTAAAATGACCCACTCTATGGCAAAGTTCACAAATAAAAGGATAGATGGCACAAACTTTTTTACCAAGATCATCTAGAGCCCTAGACCACTTTCTAGTTTTTTCATTAATATGATGGATACAATATTCATCTTCGATTTGATTAATTCCACAAGGTCTATGCATTCCACAAAAATTAACATGCTTATAAGAAATAGTATATATTTTCAGAAGTTTGGGCATGTTTATTGCAATCATTAATAACAATTTCATCCTTCATGCAAGCATCTTTAAAAGGTTCATGATACTTATCAAAATTCTTCCTAGGCAATTCAAAATGAGAGGCAAAAGCTTTATAAAGATTTGCAACAACTTGAGAGTCTAGACCATAAGTAGCACTCATATTTCGAATTTTATCAGTATCCATAAAAGTTTCAATGCATTCATAATCATAATTTATACTCGACTCTTTACCTTTGTTGTTCTCCCATCCTTCGGTATTCTCCTCGAATCCGATCAAGAAGGTCCCTTTTAAACTCTTCTTCATTGCGTGTAAATGATCCAGAACAAGTAGTATCCAGCAAGGTTTTATCTTGAAAAGAAAGTCTTGCATAGAAATTATCAATGATGATATTACCAGGAAGCTCATGAATGGGGCATTTGACCATTAAAGAGTTCAATCTCTCCCATGCTTGGGCAATACTCTCTCCATCATGAGGCCAGAAATTATATATGCAATTCCGGTCTTTGTGAATTTCACTTGGAGGATAGAATTTAGAGTAAAATAGAGGCACAATATCCTTCCAATCAAGAGAATGCCCATCCTTCAGACAGCTTTGTACCAATGCGCCGCTTTTCCGGACAGACGACATAGAGAATAGTTTCTTCTTCACTTCATCCATAGAGATACCTGCACACTTGAATAACCCGCATAATTCATGCAAAAATAGTAAATGATCTCCAGGATGGACAGTTCCATCCCCTTCATAGCGGTTGTCCATAACATGTTCAATAATTTTCATAGGTATTTTATATGGAATACTTTCAGCAGGTGGATTTAAAATATAAGAAGCATCATTAGAGTTATCGCATATGGAAGATAAAGCATTATCAGAGCAAAATATTTCTTCCAAAGCTGAGGAGCAAAAAAGATTATTTTTATATAAACTAGCTTCCCCAAGCTTAGACTTTTCCATAGCATTAGCAGTAATTGCATTCATACTAATAACATTGGTACTATCATGTAGATAAGGTTCCATAGGTTTTTTAATTTTCGCATCAAACAATTCATATCTTAACTCAGGAAAAAGACTAAAAAGCTCATTGTTGTTTTCCATTATGCCTAACTAGTGAAAAATAAAAACAAGAAACAAAAAGATGCAATTGCAGGATCTAAAGGAAATAGCTTCGAGCACTCACACACCGGCAACGGTGCTAGGAAATAGCTTAGTAGTCGGAGGATGTGAATACCTTTTACCTTACCTCCCCGGCAACGGCGCCGGAAAATAGCTTGATGTCTACGCACGCTTCTATTCCCGTAGACAGTGTTGGGCCTCCAAGAGCAGAGGTTTGTAGAACAGCAGCAAGTTTCCCTTAAGTGTCACCCAAGGTTTATCGAACTCGGGGAGGAAGAGGTCAAAGATATCCCTCTCAAGCAACCACTGCAATCACGATACAAGAAGTCTCTTGTGTCCCCAACACACCTAATACACTTGTCAGATGTATAGGTGCACTAGTTCGGCGAAGAGATAGTGAAATACAAGTAATATGGATGTATATGAGTGGTAATAGCAATCTGAAATAAATATGGCAGCGAGTAAACATGCAACAGAACAGTAAATAAACGGAGATTCGATGCTTAGAAACAAGGCCTAGGGATCCTACTTTCACTAGTGGACACTCTCAACATTGATCACATAACTGAAACTACTATACACTCTCTTGTTGGATAACAAACACCATTCGTTGTGTAGGGCTGATGCATGTAGTTGACACGTCCGTTGGGAACCCCAAGAGGAAGGTGTGATGCGCACAGTAGCAAGTTTCCCTCAGTAAGAAACCAAGGTTTAATCGAACCAGTAGGAGTCAAGAAGCACGTTGAAGGTTGATGGCGGCGGAGTGTAGTGCGGCGCAACACCGGGGATTACGGCGCCAACGTGGAACCTGCACAACACAATCACGAGAACTTTGCCCCAACGTAACAGCGAGGTTGTCAATCTCACCGGCTTGCTGTAAACAAAGGATTAGATGTATAGTGTGGATGATGATGTTTGTTTGCGAAGAACAGTAAAGAACAATTGCAGCAGATTGTATTTCAGATGTAAAGAATAGGACCGGGGTCCACAGTTCACTCGTGGTGTCTCTCCCATAAGATAGCAGATGTTGGGTGAACAAATTCTAGTTGGGAAATTGACAAATAAAGAAGGCATAACAATGCACATACATATATCATGATGAGTATTATGAGATTTAATCAGGGCATTACGACAAAGTACATAGACCGCTATCCAACATGCATCTATGCCTAAAAAGTCCACCTTCGAGGTTATCATCCGAACCCCTTCCGAGTATTAAGTTGTAAACAACGGACAATTGCATTAAGTATGGTGCGTAATGTAATCAACACAAATATCCTTAGACAAAGCATCGATGTTTTATCCCTAGTGGCAACAGACACATCCACAACCTTAGAACTTTCTATCACTGTCCCAGATTTAATGGAGGCATGAACCCACTATCGAGCATAAATACCCCCTCTTGGAGTCACAAGTATCAACTTGGCCGAGCCTCAACTAGCAACGGAGAGCATGCAAGAACATAAATAACATATATGATAGATTGATAATCAACTTGACATAGTATTCAATATTCATCGGATCCCAACAAACACAACATGAAGGATTACAAATAGATGATCTTGATCATGATAGGCAGCTCACAAGATCTAACATGATAGCACAATGAGGAGAAGACGACCATCTAGCTACTACTATGGACCCATAGTCCAGGGGTGGACTACTCACACATCGATCCGGAGGCGATCATGGCGATGAAGAGACCTCCGGGAGATGATTCCCCTCTCCGGCAGGGTGCCGGAGGCGATCTCCTGAATCCCCGAGATGGGATTGGCGGCGGCGGCATCTCTGGAAGGTTTTCCGTATCGTGGCTCTCGGTACTGGGGGTTTCGCGACGAAGACTATATGTAGGCGGAAGGGCAGGTCAGGGGGCCACACGAGGGCCCCACACGCCAGGGCTGCGCGGCCAGCACTTGGGCCGCGCCGCCCTGTTGTGGCGGCGCCTCGTGGCCCTACTTTGTAAGTCCTCCGGTCTTCTGGAAGCTTCGTGGAAAAATAGGCCCCTGGGCGTTGATTTCGTCCAATTCCGAGAATATTTCCTTACAAGGATTTCTGAAACCAAAAACAGCAGAAAACAGCAACTGGCTCTTCGGCATCTCGTCAATAGGTTAGTGCCGGAAAATGCATAATAATGACATATAATGTGTATAAAACATGTGAGTATCATCATAAAAGTAGCATGTAACATAAGAAATTATAGATTTGTTTGGGACGTATCAAGCATCCCCAAGCAAATTGGCAGATTTTTTTGATTTTTCTACAGGGACTACTGCTCAAATTCGTGACAGCAAGAAATATGTTCCTGCGCAGCAATCCAAATCCAGTATTGGCTTTACTATCAAAGACTTTACTTGGCACAACAATGCAATAAAATAAAGATAAGGAGAGGTTGCTACAGTAGTAAACAACTTCCAAGACTCAAATATAAAACAAGTGCAGAAGTAAAATAATGGGTTGTCTCCCATAAGCGCTTTTCTTTAACGCCTTTCAGCTAGGCGCAGAAAGTGTGTATCAAGTATTGTCGAGATATGAAGCATCAACATCATAATTTGTTCTAATAATAGAATCATAAGGTAACTTCATTCTCTTTCTAGGGAAGTGTTCCATACCTTTCTTGAGAGGAAATTGATATTTAATATTACCTTCCTTCATATCAATGGTGGCACCAACGAGTTCGAAGAAAAGGTCTTCCCAATATAATGGGACAAGATGCATTGCATTCAATATCCAAGAAAACAAAATCAACGGGGACAAGGTTATTGTTAACCATAATACGAACATTATCAATCCTCCCCAAAGGTTTCTTTATAGCATTATCAACAAGATTAACATCCAAATAACAATTTTTCAATGGTGGCAAGTCAAGCATATCATAAATTTTCTTAGGCATAACGAAATACTTGCACCAAGATCACATAAAGCATTACAATCAAAATCATTGACCCTCATCTTAATGATAGGCACCCAACCATCTTCCAACTTCCTAGGAATAGAGGTTTCAAGTTTTAGTTTCTCCTCTCTAGCTTTTATGAGAGCATTTGTAATATGTTTTGTAAAGGCCAAATTTATAGCACTAGCATTGGGACTTTTAGCAAGCTTTTGTAAGAACTTTATAACTTCAGAGATGTGGCAATCATCAAAGTCTAAACCATTATGATCTACAGCAATGGGAGCATTGTCCCCAATATTTTGAAAAATTTCAGCGAGTTTTATCAATTTCAGCGATTTTAGCGAGTTTTAGGCAATTTTGCACGCTTTGCACTAGGAGTAGTAACATTGCCAACACCAATTATTTTACCATTGATAGTAGGAGGTGTAGCAACATCTGAATCATTAACATTACTAGTGGTGGTAATAGTCCAAACTTTAGCTACATTATTTTCTTTAGCTAGTTTTTCATTTTCTTCTCTTTCCCACCTAGCATGCAATTCAGCCATCAATCTAATATTCTCATTAATTCGAACTTGGATGGCATTTGATGTAGTAACAATCTTATTTTCAATATCCTCAGGTTTAGCAGCCATTTTATTAATTAAGGAGGATTGTGACGCGAGACGGGTATGAGATTCGGTTTTCAGCATTTGAAATCTTAGTTTGCAAACCCGAAATCCCCATATTCAAATTCTCAAGTTGATTTCCTATATTTTTCAACAAGGTAGATTGTTCATTCATAGTTTTAGTAAACAATTGATTTTGCTCATATTGTGATTGCATAAAGCTCTTAGTGGATCTTTCAATTTCTAGCATCTTTTCCTCATATCTACCGTAAGAATGATCATTACCACTAGCAGGATATGTCCTATAGTTGTTACCCAAATTATTCCTATAAGCATTATTATATTTAATGAAATTCACATCAACATGTTCTTCCTGGGCAACCAATGAAGCTAAAGGAACATTATTAGGATCAACATTAGATCTACCATTCACAAGCATAGACATAATAGCATCAATCTTATCACTCAAGGAGGAGGTTTCTTCAACAGAATTTACCTTCTTACCTTGTGCAGCTCTTTCCGTGTGCCATTCAGAGTAATTTTTCATCATATCATCAAGAAGTTTTGTTGCCGCCCCCAAAGTGATGGACATAAAGGTACCTCCAGCAGCTTAATCCAATAGGTTCCGCGAAGAAAAATTCAATCCTGCATAAAAGGTTTGGATGATCATCCAAGTAGTTAGTCCATGGGTAGGGCAATTCTTCACCAAAGATTTCATTCTCTCCCATGCTTGAGCAACATGTTCATTATCTAATTGCTTAAAATTCATTATGCTACTTCTCAAAGATATAATTTTAGCGGGAGGATAATATCTACCAATAAAAGCATCCTTACATTTAGTCCATGAATCAATACTATTTCTAGGCGAGAGATAGCAACCAATCTTTAGCTCTTCCTCTTAAGGAGAAAGGAAACAATTTTAATTTTATAATATCACCATCTACATCCTTATACTTTTGCATTTCACATAGTTCAACAAAATTATTAAGATGGGCAGCGAGCATCATCGGAACTTACACCGGAAAATTGCTCTCTCATAACAAGGTTCGAGTAAAGCGAGGTTTAATTTCAAAGAATTCTGCTGTAGTAGCGAGGTGGAGCAATAGGTGTGCATAAGAAATCATTATTATTTGTGCTAGTGAAGTCACACAACTTAGTATTCTCAACAGTACCCATTTTAGCAGTAGTAAATAAAGCAAACTAAATAAAGTAAATGCAAGTAACTAATTTTTTTGTGTTTTTGATATAGAGAACAAGACAGTAAATAAAGTAAAACTAGCAACTAATTTTTTTGTGTTTTGATATAATGCAGCAAACAAAGTAGTAAATAAAATAAAGCAAGACAAAAACAAAGTAAAGAGATTGGAAGTGGAGACTCCCCTTGCAGCGTGTCTTGATCTCCCCGGCAACGGCGCCAGAAATTTGCTTGATGCGTGTAGTTGACACGTCCGTTGGGAACCCCAAGAGGAAGGTGTGATGCGCACAGTAGCAAGTTTCCCTCAGTAAGAAAACAAGGTTTAATCGAACCAGTAGGAGTCAAGAAGCACGTTGAAGGTTGATGGCGGCGGAGTGTAGTGCAGCGCAACACTAGGGATTCCGGCGCCAACGTGGAACCTGCACAACACAATCACAGAACTTTGCCCCAACGTAACGACGAGGTTGTCAATCTCACCGGCTTCGTCTGTAAACAAAGGATTAGATGTATAGTGTGGATGATGATGTTTGTTTGCGAAGAACGAGTAAAGAACAATTGCAGCAGATTGTATTTCAGATGTAAAGAATAGGACCGGGGTCCACGAGTTCACTAGTGGTGTCTCTCCCATAAGATAGCGAGATGTTGGGTGAACAAATTACAGTTGGGCAATTGACAAATAAAGAAGGCATAACAATGCACATACATATATCATGATGAGTACTATGAGATTTAATCGGGGCATTACGACAAAGTACATAGTCCGCTATCCGACATGCATCTATGCCTAAAAAGTCCACCTTCGAGGTTATCATCCGAACCCCTTCCAGTATTAAGTTGTAAACAACAGACAATTGCATTAAGTATGGTGCGTAATGTAATCAACACAAATATCCTTAGACAAAGCATCGATGTTTTATCCCTAGTGGCAACAGCACATCCACAACCCTAGAACTTTTTGTCACTGTCCCAGATTTAATGGAGGCATGAACCCACTATCGAGCATAAATACCCCCTCTTGGAGTCACAAGTATCAACTTGGCCAGAGCCTCTACTAGCAACGGAGAGCATGCAAGAACATAAATAACATATATGATAGATTGATAATCAACTTGACATAGTATTCAATATTCATCGGATCCCAACAAACACAACATGAAGGATTACAAATAGATGATCTTGATCATGATAGGCAGCTCACAAGATCTAACATGATAGCATAATGAGGAGAAGACGACCATCTAGCTACTGCTATGGACCCATAGTCCAGGGATGGACTACTCACACATCGATCTGGAGGCGATCATGGCGATGAAGAGACCTCCGGGAGATGATTCCCCTCTCCGGCAGGGTGCCGGAGGCGATCTCCTGAATCCCCCGAGATGGGATTGGCGGCGGCGGCATCTCCGGAAGGTTTTCCGTATCGTGGCTCTCGGTGCGGGGGTTTCGTGACGAAGACTATATGTAGGCCGAAGGGCAGGTCGGGGGCCACACGAGGGCCCCACACGCCGGGGCCGCGCGGCCGGCACCGGGCCGCGCCGCCTGTTGTGGCGGCGCCTCGTGGCCCCACTTCGTAAGTCCTCCGGTCTTCTGGAAGCTTCGTGGAAAAATAGGCCCCTGGCGTTGATTTCGTCCAATTCCGAGAATATTTCCTTACTAGGATTTCTGAAACCAAAAACAGCAGAAAACAGCAACTGGCTCTTCGGCATCTCGTCAATAGGTTAGTGCCGGAAAATGCATAATAATGACATATAATCTTTACTATTAAACGCGGATCGGTGGTGTCCGTTCGTGTAAAAACCGTCGTACGTCAAAAAGATCGGAGAAAAAACCGTGTCTTCCGTGAAAAAAGACCGTCGTTTTCCTCGGTTGCGCGTAGCGTGCAGCCCTGGCCTCCGCCTGCAACTCCAACTGCGCCTCCTCGCGCGCGGCCGCCGCAACCTCGTGCGAACGGAGTTGCCTGAAGAGAACCTCGTAGAGGCGCTGCGGTGAGTGGAACTCCGGGTGACAGCCGCACGGGAAGGGGAAGACGGGGTGGGGCCGGATTGGGCTTTGCGTCCTCGCGGAGGAGCCCAGACCCACGCTCGCCGGTTCCTCTCCCTGCGACCGACGCCATTGGGTTCGCCAGCCGCCCGCCTAACCTCATCGCCGTCCAAGCATACTCCACCGCCACAACCTGTGGAAATCCAAGCAAGCTCGGGCATATATTTAGCCGCGCCCGCCTGCAGCATACTTTGACGCCGCCGCACGCTGCCGCACCTCGCAGGGATGGAGCCGGGGTCAGCGGGGGTGGTGTTCAAGCACGTGACGCGGGGGAATCATGGCGGAGCCGCTCGAGGGGCTTCAGGTTCGCCACACACGCAAGGTGGGAAGCCAGCGCGTCCCTGGAGTCGTCGAGGGCGACGAGGGTGGTTCCCGTCGAGACAGGGGGAAGCAGAGGGGCCGGGAGTGGTAGGCGTCCACAGCGCGCTGCTGCTGCTCCTTGAGAAGAAGTCGGTGGGGAGAGGGGAGAGCCAGCGGACAGCGGAGGCCCTTGGTTTCTCCGATGGAGAGGTGCCCTGGATGTCTCGCTTTCCGGCAGCATCGATGAGGGACGGATGCATTCAAGCTGGTGATGCAGTGGTGAAAGTTGTGCTCGTCCTTCCGCTGTGTAGGAGCGCAATTCATATTTTCAGACCAGGAAGTTCCCGACGAGGTCATGTTTGAAGCTACCGTATTTTCTTAGGGAATCTCCATGGATAGAGTTCGAGGCTTCGAGCCCTGTAGTGTGTGTGTGTTATGCAGATTTCATTAATGTTGTTTCCGTGCTGATAATTCCCTGCATATCTTGCATTCTTCAAAAGTAATTCACCTGCTTAGTTTAGGATTATTTTTTACAGAGTTAGTTTCAGATTAATCCTAATTTTCAGCTGCCGTATGCAATTCTAAAGCAGACATGCCACTGGTATCGTTTATCTTCAAATTTGGTTCTGGACTCTTTTTTGCTGACTATTATATCTGACCTGAAAGCTTGATCTCGGCCTTATAGAAGACAATTCTACATTAACTGAATTTTACATGGTACAGTTATATATTTAGTTCAATTTTACATAGTTAATTTAATCTGAATTGGGCGAGGTTTCTCACCATGTTGTTAGAAATCATGAGAACACACGTACTCGGAGGTAGTAGGACACTTTTGATCCGTAGCAACGCACGGGTATTTAGCTAGTGTGTATAAAACATGTATCATCATAAAAGTAGCATGGAACATAAGAAATTATAGATACGTTTGGGACGTATCAAGGGCTACAAGAGCACCTCAATGCCGGAGTTAACAAGCTCCACAACATCCGATGTTCATATTTAAGTAACCTTAGAGTGCATGATAGACCATTGCAATTTAGACCGAGTACTAACATAGCATGCACACTGTCAACATCAGCTATGAAAGGGGGAATAGATCACATCAATACTATCATAGTAATAGTTAACTTCATAATCTACAAGAGATCACAATCATAGCTTATACCAAGTACTACATGATGCACACACTTGTCAACATTACATCATGGAGGAGGAATAGACTACTTTAATAACATCACCAGAGTAACACATAGATGATATTCAACTAGATCACAAAGAAAGAGAGATGAACCACATAGCTACGGTAGAGCCCTCAGCCCCGGGGGAGAACTACTCCCTCCTCATCATGGGAGACAGCGATGGCGATGAAGATGGCGGTGGAGTCGATGGAGATGGCTCCGGGGGCAATTCCCCGTCCCGGCAGGGTGCCGGAACAGAGACTTCTGTCCCCCGAATTGGAGTTTCGCGATGGCGGCGGCGTCCCTGGAGTCTTTCTGGAGTTTCGTCAATCGGTGTCGAAGATTTAGGTCACGAGGCATCTTATAGGCGAAGAGGCGGAGTCGGAAGAGTCCCGAGGGGCTCACCCCATATGGTGGGGTGACCACCCCTCTGGCCGCGTCGGCCTATTGTGAGGAGGCCCTGGGCCTCCCCCTGGCTTGCCCTTCTGGCTCCGTGAGTCTTCCGGCGAAATAGAATTTCTGTGATTTTTCTGGATTTTTCCG
Organism: Lolium rigidum; assembly: GCF_022539505.1. Lineage (NCBI taxonomy): Eukaryota > Viridiplantae > Streptophyta > Magnoliopsida > Poales > Poaceae > Lolium > Lolium rigidum. Next base: position 53,383,088 of record NC_061514.1, on the reverse strand, counting down.
AGCACTTTCGTTTTTGGGCCTTTTCTGCAATAAACAGACATAATAAACAAAAGCGGCACTGTGGCATCTTGTTAATAGGTTAGTCCAATAAATGCCATAATATGATATAAAGTGCAAGCAAAACATGTAGGTATTGTCATAAAACAAGCATGGAACATCAGAAATTATAGATACGTTGGAGACGTATCAGGAACAAAGAGAACACCTAGGGAGGGCTTGAGGGCCAAGTCCTCAAGATCTCCAAATGTAGCTTGAGAGGGACCAAATCCCTTGGTGGAGATGATGCAAGTGTCCCGATCTATGATTTGGTGAAGTTTGAGAGGATTCTAGTGGTGGGAAGGCCCTAGGAAGAGGTGGGGATGATGGAGGCGGCGCCCATGCTGTTTATGGTGGAGGGGGAAGTGAGGAAAAAGACCCCCAAGGGGTAACCTCCTCCCCACTTAACAGACGCGCGACAAGCGCACAACCCGGTCGACCGGGCCAGTGACCGGGTGGCCCGGCGGTGAGGCCGGTCCAACCGGACCAGTGACCGGCCAACCCCAATTCTGGCTCGTTTTGCCCCTAATCTTTGTGCAATTGTGTGTGTATGCTCAGAACATGACATGTACATATAGATAGATAGATGTATGATGAGATGAGTATAGACATGGGGTAGGAAACACAAAGTTGTTCTAGGCATACACATTGGAGTGAAATCCAAACAAGATATAAATAGCAACAATGGGCATGATCTGAAATATATCAAGAATCATAAATCATTTTGAAATAGTTTTGCAATAAGATCATTTAGCCTTGTATAGTCAAATCAATTTGCAACTGAGGCTTAATGAGGGCGGGGAATTACTCCCCCTATGTGAAAACGCAAATGTCATGAGACCTCGAAGAGACATGCTTGGGTTCATATAATGACATTGTGTCTATTTATGTTGCACACATAGGTATGCATCATACCAAGACATGGTAAGATGACTATCCCCATATGTGCTGCACCTCTAAGCTAGATAGCTAGATAAATGCAAGAATATATAGTGCAAGAAGTTATTCAATATAAGTTTTTAGGATCAAGAATACCAAGTTCTCCTCTCAAGTTTACAAACCGGGCTTCATCCAAAGGCTTAGTGAAAATATCCGCCAATTGGTACGCTGTCCTCACATGAGTGAGATCAATGTCCCCATTAGCAACATGGTCACGTAGGAAGTGATGGCGAATGTCAATGTGTTTGGTGCGACAATGTTGAACCGGGTTATTGGCGATCTTTATTGCACTTTCGTTGTCACATAGAGGAGGCACCGTACCTAGAGACACACCATAGTCTTTCAAGGTTTGCTTCATCCATAACAACTGAGTGCAAAAAGATGCCGCGGATATGTATTCGGCCTCGGCAGTGGATAGAGCGGTGGAGTTTTGTTTCTTGGATGACCAACTCACCAATGACCGGCCAATAAATTGGCAAGCCCCGGAGGTAGACTTCCGGTCAACCTTATCACCGGCCCAATCGGAATCCGAATAGCCAATGAGTTCAAAGGTTAACCCCTTTGGATACCACAGCCCGGGAGTAGGAGTAAGAAAAAGGTATCTCAGAATCCGTTTGACCGCCATCAAATGGCTCTCCTTAGGAGCAGATTGAAAACGAGCACACATCCCTACACTTAGCATGATATTCGGCCTGGAGGCACAAAGGTAGAGCAAGGATCCTATCATGGAACGGTATACCTTTATATCCACATCCTTCTCACCATCACATGAGCCAAGTTGCCCCTTTACGGGCATGGGTGTTTTCATTGGTCTTGCATTGGTCATGTGGAACTTCTTGAGCATGTCATTTACATACTTTTTTGAGAGATGAAGGTGCCTTGTGCAAGTTGCCTCACTTGGAAGCCTAGGAAGAACTTCAACTCTCCCATCATGGACATCTCAAATTTCATAGTCATCAATAACTCAAAATCTTTGTTGTGATTGGGGTTAGTTCCACCAAAGATAATATCATCAACACATATTTGACATATAAATAAGCCACCCCCTTTAACCCGCTTGGTAAAAAGGGTGGAATCGACCGTACCCATGCAAAACCCATCATGTAGTAGAAAATCCCTAAGGAACTCATACCAAGCACGTGGAGCTTGCTTGAGACCGTAGAGTGCCTTATGGAGTAAATACACATGGTTGGGTCGGCGTGAATCTTCGAAACCCGGGAGTTGAGCTACATATGCAGTTTCTTTTAGGGGACCATTCAAAAATGCACTTTTCACATCCATTTGATATAGTTTGAAATTGTGGAAAGATGCAAATGCAAGCAAAAGACGAATAACTTCAAGACGGGCTATCGGCGCATAGGTATCCTCAAAATCCATACCTTCTATTTGGGCAAACCCTTGCGCCACTAACCTTGCTTTATTTCTAATGACAATGCCATTCTCATCTTGCTTGTTCTTGAATACCCATTTGGTCTCAATAACACATTGATGCGATGATCCTTGGGTCTCTCAACTAGAGACCATACTTCATTACGAGTGAAACACTCCAATTCTTCTTGCATGGCAATTACCCAATCCGGATCAACCAAGGTTTCATGTACCTTGAGTGGCTCAAAACTAGAAACAAAAGCATGGTGTTGACAATAAGTAATAAGTAATGCATGGTGTCTATGAGTTACCACTCCTTTTGAGATGCTACCAAGGACTTGATCTACTTAATTTCATGTCACTTGCCCTTGTAGCAGCCTTGATCTTCCGAATGGTTCCTTCATGATCAATAAATCATCTCTCGCTAATACTTGATCATGAGGGACAACTTGAGCTTGAACATGAGTTGAGGATGTTTCTTGGTTATCGTCATGATCTTGCTCAGTGGGTTGAGGACTTTCTTCTTGTTCTTCTGAATATGGCTCATCCTGAGTGGAGGATGGTTCTTGAGTTGCACTTGATGGTTCAACTTGAGTTGAGCTAGGCTCCACTTGGGCTGAGCTTGATACTTCTATTTCATCACTTTGCTCATCAGTATGAACTTCAGTGGGCCGGATGTGTCTAATGCCCATAAGCTTGATGGCATTAGAAGGATCATCATCACCTGCAACACATGGAACAACTTGCTCCACTTGGGAGCCATTATCCTCCAAGAACACCACGCCACAAGATACTTCAATAGCCCCAGTGGACTTGTTGTAGTATCTATAGGCGTGGGAGTTCTCCGCATATCCAACAAATGTGCCCTCAATGGTTCTAGTTTCAAATTTACCAAGCTTTCCTTTATTGTTCTTAACGAGACATTTGCATCCAAAGACACGAATGTACATGATATTATCCTTGTTACCTGTGAGAAGATTGTATGGAGTTTTGTTGTGGAGGGGGCGGAGGAAGAGCCGGTTGGAGTAGTGGACAGCTGTAGAGATGGCTTCTCCCCAAAAGTTGTGGGGTGAGTTGAATTCACTCAACATGGTTCTTGCCATCTCAATGATAGTCCGGTTCTTCCTTTCAACAACACCATTTTGTTGAGGGGTGTACGGAGCTGAAAACTCATGCTTGATGCCCTCATCATCAACAAACTCTTGCATAGTGTAGTTCTTGAACTCGGTGCCATTGTCGGTCCTTATTGCCTTGATCTCAGATTCATACATCCGTTGAGCCTTCTTGGCAAAGGTGATGAACTCTCTATGGGTCTCATCCTTAGACTTGAGGATAAAGACCCAAGAGTATCTTGAGTAATCATCGACAATGAAAAGTCCGTACTTGCTTCCACCAAGAGTATCATAATGTGATGGTCCAAAGAGATCCAAATGAAGGAGCTCCAAAGGCCTAGATGTGGTGACAATGCTCTTGATAGGATGTTTCTTCTTGAGTTAGTTTCCTGCTACACATGCACTACATACACAATCTTTCTCAAAAGAAATGCCGGTTTGTCCAACAATGTGCTCACCCTTTAGGAGTTGTTTAAGATTTCTCATGTTGACATGACCAAGGCGGCGATGTGCTGGCGTGCAGTTGACGTGGGAGTTAGAAATCTTTGTGGTGTAACTTTTCTTCAGGTCCGTGGCAACGGCGCCAGAAAATATGCTTGATAATGCGTGAAGCACACGCCCGTTGGGAACCCCAAGAGGAAGGTGTGATGCGTACAGCAGCAAGTTTTCCCTCAGTAAGAAACCAAGGTTATCGAACCAGTAGGAGATGAAGGCCACGTGAAGGTTGTTGGTGAAGGAGTGTAGTGCGGCGCAACACCAGGGATTCCGGCGCCAACGTGGAACCTGCACAACACAATCAAAATACTTTGCCCCAACTTAACAGTGAGGTTGTCAATCTCACCGGCTTGCTGTAAACAAAGCATTAAACGTATGGTGTGGAGAATGATGTTTGTTTGCAAGGAACAACAGAGAACAATGATTGCAGTAGGTTGTATTTCAGATGTAAAAGAAAGGACCGGGGTCCATAGTTCACTAGTGGTGTCTCTCCAATAAGATAAATAGCATGTTGGGTGAACAAATTACAGTTGGGCAATTGACAGATAGAGAGGGCATAACAATGCACATACATATCATGATGACTACTATGAGATTTACTTAGGGCATTACGACAAAGAACATAGACCGCTATCCAGACATGCATCTATGCCTACAAAGTCCACCTTCGGGTTAGCATCCGCACCCCTTCCAGATATTAAGTTGCAAACAACGGACAATTGCATTAAGTACCGTGCGTAATGTAAACAATACAAATATCCTTAGACAAAGCATTGATGTTTTATCCCTAGTGGCAACAACACATCCACAACCTTAAAACTTTCTGTCACTGTCCCGCATTCAATGGAGGCATGAACCCACTATCGAGCATAAATACTCCCTCTTGGAGTCACAAGTATCAACTTGGCCAGAGCCTCTACTAGCAACGGAGAGCATGCAAGATCATAAACAACACAAATATGATAGATCGATAATCAACTTGACATAGTATTCCATATTCATCGGATCCCAAAAAACGCAACATGTAGCATTACAAATAGATGATCTTGATCATGATAGGCAGCTCACAAGATCTAAACATGATAGCACAAGAGGAGAAGACAACCATCTAGCTACTGCTATGGACCCATAGTCCAAGGATGAACTACTCACGCATCAGTCCGGAGGCGGGCATGGTGATGTAGAGTCCTCCGGTGATGATTCCCCTCTCCGGCAGGGTGCCGGAGGCGATCTTCAGAACCCCCCGAGATGGGGTTGACGGCGGCGGCATCTCTGGAACTTTTCTCGTATTGTGGCTCTCGGTACTAGGGTTTTCGCGACGGAAGGAATAAATAGGCGACGGGGCAGAGTCTGGGGACGCCCGAGGGGCCCACCCCATATGGCAGTGCGGCCAGGGGTGGGGCCGCGCCCCCCTATGGTGTGGCCGCCTCGCGTCCCTTCTTCATCTCCTCTTCGGTGTTCTGGAAGGTTCCGTGGAAAATAGGACCGTGGGCTTTTGTTGCCGTACCCAAGTACCTTTCCCTTTGAGTTATCACCAAAGGTGATTCTTGACTTCTTGTTGATATCCTCAATGAATTTATCAAGCACACCTCTTCCTCCGGTCATATGATTGGTGCATCCACTATCAAACACCCATTTTGGACCACCGAAGGAATACCCCTACAAAATCAAGTAGAGGATTTAGGAACCCATTGATTAATGGGTTCCTTTGCAATGGCAACAATATCTTTTGGTACCCAAATTGAGTACCCTCTATAAGCATAGCCATTACGAGGGCCAACATAGTTAGCGTAAACATCACCATAGTAATCAACAAATAGTTCATAGTGATTGTTAGGTCCTGTGTGGTCACCACTAGTGGCTTTGCCCTTTGAGGCTTTGCCAACACTAGTGACCTTCTTGTTCTTCTCTTGAGCGGGCTTCTCCTTCTTGTAGAAGTTCTTCTTGTTGGGCTTGGGAGTATACCCAAGTCCATGCTTTTGATTGTTTGACCTTTGCTTACTCAAAAGGTCATCCAATCCCATCTTATTCTTGGCGATGGTGAACTTGGCTAGTTCCTTTGTCAACCTAGCATTTTCCTCAAGAATAGTTGCTTGCTCACAAGCCGATTCATTAGGATGATAGTTGAGACCATATTTGGTCACCAAAGATTCAAGATATGTATTGGTATCAACATGCAAAGATAGTTCCTCTTGTAAACGAACATGTTCCGCAGCAAGCTTAGCATGCTCACTAGTAAAGGAGGTGGAGGAACTAGCAACCTTTTCAACAACAATGGGATCATTCATTGATCCAAGAGCCTTCTTGTAGGTTTCTTGAAGTATGTCATGGTTCTCTCCAAGTTTCTTTAGCTCATCCTTGACAAGCTTGTTAGCCCTTTCAAGGTGGTCAAGATCCCTAGTGAGAGAAGCATGAGCAACTTCAAGCTCCTTCTTTGAAGCATCGAGCTCTTGGGCCAATAATTGAGCCCTTTCAATAGTTTCTAGGTCCTTAACTTTATCAAGTTCAAAGGTTTCAATTTGTTGCTTAAGGCCTTGAGATATGCACCTTTCAGTTTTTAGCTCTTGTCTTAGGAGATTGAATCTCCGTTCTTTATCATTCAAATGATATTCGAATTCCTCAATGGACTCATCCTTTTCTTTGAGGGAGTCCATCAAGAAATCAAACTTGACAAGAGCTTCACCACGAAGGGTGCATCTAACTTTGTAAAGTTCCTTAAGCACAACTAATTCTTCTTGATTTTCAGGTTCATCATCAAGAACACTAGATAGAGAAGGTGGAGATTCCATTACCTTAGTTTCTCTTGCCATTAGACAAGAGCCAACGATCGTAGAGGAGGGAGAATCATTGGAGTCCTCATATTGAGTCGTTCTTGCCATGAAGGAGGAACCGACATCATTCTCCGTGGAGTAGTCCTTGGAGTAGTCATATGTGAAGAGTGACCCGGGCTTGGAGAAATCCAAACCGGCCACTCCAGCTTCCTTTTCCTCATCTTCCTCTTCTTCATCGGAAGTGTACTCGGCCCCAACAAAGGCTATTCCCTTGTTCTTTTTGTATCGATCTTTGATTGGTTTTGGCTTCAACCTTGGCTTGACCCCTTTGACAAACTTTGGTTTGTCTACCCTTTTCTCATAAGGGCACTCATTTGCAAAGTGACCATCTTCATTACAGTTGTAGCAGGTTCTCTTCTTCTTCTCATTGAGGAGCATTGGAAACTTTGCCTTATACTTCTTGGCAAAGAAGGCAAAGTCTGTAGTGATGTCACTAGTTGAAGTCATCTCTTCATCTTCTTCAATTTCATAGACTTCTTCTCTTTCATGATCAGCTCTAGCCTTGAGGGCAAGGTTGTGTGAGGCTTCATCAACACGGTTCATTGCCAAGAGCCTTTCTCCTGTCTTGGCCATGTTCTCATTGGCTGCCACATAGGAGACTAGATCATCGGCGTTCAGATCAGCACTCTTGGTAATGATTTGCAAGTTGAGTGCAAGGTTGGTGTCTTTTTGCTTGACTGCAATCATGTCAATGACCTTGGACTTTATGAATGCTTCATTCATCTCAAAGCCGTCGTTGTATTTCTCACATCCAAGTCCCTTGACCTTCACTCTAAGAGCACCAAGCCTTCCATAGGCATCGGCCACGGATTCTCCTTCTCTAATCATGAACATAGTGGCATCTTGCTTTGCGGACTCATAAAGAGCTGATTGGATCAGATTGGTTCCCTCTTGGAGTAGTACGATCCGATCCCACAACTCTTTAGCGGAGTCAATGTCATTGACTTGATCAACGAGCTTGCGTTTGATGCCACTCCTAATCTTGTCACGTGCGAAGGCATTGAGTTGACGGTTGTAGAATTCGGTGGAGGTCAACCGAGCGGAATCTTGTGGCTTCCGGTATCCATCAACAATGATCTCCCATAACTCCACACTGCAGCTGCGAATATGAGATTCCATCCAAAAAGGAAAGTGAGTTCCATCAAAATGGGGAACATTCCCACTATGGTTTATATGAGGGATGGGTGAAGTGTTTTTGGGATAGTCATGGTTGACTTCATGGAAACTTTCCCGAGAGGCCGAAACCCCACTAGGAGTCCCACTAGTCAGGTTCTTAAGCATGGCAGTCATTTGTGCCATTTGTCTTTGGACTTCATCCTCTTTCAACTTTTTCTCAGCATCGTATGCCGAGAATCTGGATTTTATCTCCTTAACCGAAAGGTTAGAGTCGTCATCCAAACCCTCGAATAGTTTTTCCATCTCACTCTTAAGGCTGTGAAGCCCTTAAAAAGAGTTCAGGCTCTAATACCAATTGAAAGTTCAGAGATGGTAAACCTAGAGGGGGGTGAATAGGTTTCTACAGATTTTAATTCTTTCTTTGCAATATTAGGCTTTGCGGAATATAAAGGTGAGCCTAATGCAAACTAGGTGAGACAACCTATATGAGGATACAAGTAACTCGAGCACGAAGGCTCTCACAGGCAGTTATATCACATGTAAGGAGTTCGGTTAGAGATAATCGATAGCACGCGGAGACGAGGGTTTATTCCCGTGTTCCCTTCCTTTGCAAGAAGGTACGTCACGTTTGGAGGGGTGGAGGTCCCACGAAGCATTCCCCACGCCACGAAGGCTCACCCTATTCTCCGGAGCCTATCCCACGAAGGAATAGCTCACTCACTTGTGGTAGACTTTGAGGTAGCCTCCAAACCTTCACAATCTTGTCAGGAGCAAATCCACATCCCGGATGCTTCCGGACCACTCTTGCCCAACTAGGGTTTCCAAGGAACCCTAGAGAGCAAGCTTCTTGATGAATACAAGGGGGAATGAGATTTGTCTTGGTAGAACGGTAGATCGGGACCTCCTCTATCTTTTGCCCGGAGGGATTTGAGTTTGGGTGGAGGAGGAGGTAGATCTGAGGCTTCCGGTGTTTCTAACAATGGAGTATGTGAGAGAGAGATCAAAAACAGCTTCAAGTGTATTGCCTAACCCTTCAGAGGTAGAAGAAGGGGTATATATATAGTCTCTTGAAAAATGGTCGTTGGTGACTTGCCACCTCAGCAGTTTCCTCGGGAAACCCGGTCAACCGGGCCTGGCGCCGGACAGGCCGACGCAGGGGCCGGTCAGACTGGGCCAGGGACCGGACCCAAACCGATGAAGCTCCGTAGCATACTGGACAGCACCCGGTTGGCACCGGCCCTGGGGCCGGTCGGCGCCGGGCTGGCCGGTGCCAGAGCCGGTCTGACCGGGCCTCTGGCCGGCTAGGTGCTGGAGAGATCCTTGTTGATTTTCATAGAAGTGGGGGGGTCTCCTATTGCCTTCTTGTTCCATTGATACACCTTTTTACTTTATTGGCTAATACATGGGAATAATCTTATAGACATGTATTAGACCAAATACTCTAGCACGGTGTCATTGTTACCAAAATAATGGATCAGGGTAAAATACTCTTAAAGATTCGGCGTATACTAAATTGTTTGGTGCTAAACTGTTCTGGGGTAGATTGATTTCTCCTACAACTCCCATATATACAAAATGATAGTACTATGAATAACTAGGGCGCATTTGAAACTAAGTGAAAAAAAACTAAGTGATGGTAAGTAAGAAATAATGGAAAGGCTAGACCTACGTGATGGATCTTATGGAAATATTCTTGGGAGGGGGGGGGGGGGATGTGGCAGCAGCGGTTGGTTCATTTAATTGTTTTTCCCTTGCGTGATTTTCGGGCTGTAAATAAACCGTGTGATTCCACCTCAGTCCGTAACCAGGATTCCATAAAAATTTCCCATATGTGTAGTGTTATCGAACAAATAAATGGGTGGGGTGTTTCTGCATATGCACCTTTTATTTGAAATGCATTTTAAATATATTTTAAAATGTTAAAATATGTCAGTTGCATATCTTGGTTTGTTATATGCTTAAAGTTGTTTCAACAAAAATCAACATGTTTTGTGTCCCGCGTAAAAAAGACCATTTTTGGTGCTAAAATAGTCCATTTGATGAGACATTTTTTCTTTTCTACACAGAGCACAAAAAATGACAGTTTTATGTGAAACTTTATGTGCGCACAAAGAACATGTCCCTCTACATAAGTTTTTTTTTAAAAAAAATCAGCTATCTAAAATATGTTTTATACATACTGGGTGTAGCACCCGGATCAGTTTTGGTTTTCCTCAAATAAACCCAAATTTCATAAGCTCAAAAGGCTAGGAGAACACTTTCACCGGAATCCATAGACCAATATCTCCATAAGGGCATCTCCAGCGGCGCGACGCAAACAAACGCTCAGTCCGTCTTGACCGAAAATGCGTCTGCCACCACCTCCAGCGGCGCGACGGAAAGTGACCGGGCCGTCCGCAGAGACGCAAACCTGGCATATGCGGCAGGTTTGCGTCCGTATTTGCGCCAGGTTTGCGTCTCTGCGGACGCGCAAACTGTCCGCTCGTGTCTCCACCTGGCCCGCCTGGCAGCGAATCTGCATCGAGGGCACGGTTCGGCGGTCAACGCTTCCGCGTCTGCGCCGCAGCCTTCGCCATCAATGGCGCGGCTGCCTGTTCTACGCGCGCACTGGCGGGCGGTGGCTGGGCTTCTGCGCCGCCTTCAATTGCATCGTATCCCGCGCGCGGCCGCCCTTAAAAGTCCACCGGCCGCGTTCCTCCTTCGCCCACACCTCCACTCGCACCACCACCGCCGCAGCGCCATGGGGAAGAATAACGACTTCGAGGCCTCCGGCAGCGGCAGCAAGAAGGTGCCGCTGCCCGTCACGCTGGGGAGGCTCATGCACGGCAAATGGATGCCGTGCGAGGGCTGGTCGGGCGTGCAACTGCCTGGCGGCTGGCGGCTCAGCTGCCGCCGGGTGCCCATCCCTCCCGTCCCTGCGCGCGAGCCTGATCGGAGCGCGGAGATCGGGCGAAGGAGGCGGTACCTGCCGCCGGACCTCCGTGCCGATCCAGCGTACGCCATCGACTCTGAAAGTTGGCGTACCTATCTGTCGACCGAGACGAATAGGAGGAGGAGGGCGGGCTTCACTGGCGACAGGGATTTTCCCTTCGAGCCTCAACCGTCGACTCGTTCGCGAAGACAGCAGGCGCCGACGCGCGCGCAGTACAGCGACGACAACGACGACCACGACGGCGACGCCTACGACGCCTACGACCACGACCACGACTACATCGAGGCGTGATACATCTCAAACGTATCTATAATTTCTTATGTTCCATGCTACTTTTATGATGATACTCACATGTTTTATACACATTATATGTCATTATTATGCATTTTACGGCACTAACCTATTGACGAGATGCCAAAGAGCCGGTTCTTGTTTTCTGCTGTTTTTGGTTTCAGAAATCCTACAAAGGAAATATTCTCGGAATTGGACGAAATCAACGCCCAGGGTCTTATTTTTCCACGAAGCTTCCAGAAGACCGAAAGGATTACGAAGTGGGGCGACGAGGCGACGCCACGCCAGGGCCGCACGGCCAAGGGTGGGGCCGCGACGCCCTGTTGTGTGGGTCCCTCGCGTCGCCCCTAAACCTACCCTTCCGCCTACTTAAAGCCTTCGTCGCGAAACCCCCAGTACCGAGAGCCACGATACGGAAAACCTTACTGAGACGCCGCCGCCGCCAATCCCATCTCGGGGGATTCAGGAGATCGCCTCCGACACCCTGCCGGAGAGGGGAATCATCTCCCGGAGGGCTTGATACGTCTCCGACGTATCGATAATTTCTTATGTTCCATGCCACATTATTGATGATATCTACATGTTTTATACACATTATATGTCGTATTTATGCATTTTCGGCACTAACCTATTAACGAGATGCCGAAGATCCGATTCTTTGTTTCTCGCTGTTTTTGGTTTCAGAAATCCTACAAAGGAAATATTCTCGGAATTGGACGAAATCAACGCCCGGGGTCCTATTTTTGCACGAAGCTTCCGGAAGACCGAGGGGGAAAGGAAGTGGGGCCACGAGGCGCCGCCACGGCAGGGCGGCGCGGCCCGAGTCTTGGCCGCGCGGCCCCGGCGTGTGGGGCCCTCGTGTGGCCCCCGCGTTGCCCTTCCGCCTACTTAAAGCCTTCGTCGCGAAACCCCCGATACCGAGAGCCACGATACGGAAAACCTATGCGAGACGCCGCCGCCGCCAATCCCATCTCGGGGATTCGGAGATCACCTCCGGCACCCTGCCGGAGAGGGGAATCATCTCCCGGAGGACTCTTCACCGCCATGGTCGCCTCCGGAGTGATGAGTGAGTAGTTCACCCCCGGACTATGGGTCCATAGCAGTAGCTAGATGGTTGTCTTCTCCTCATGTGCTTCATTGTCGGATCTTGTGAGCTGCCTAACATGATCAAGATCATCTATCCGTAATACTATATGTTGTGTTTGTCGGGATCCGATGGATAGAGAATACTATGTTATGTTGATTATCAATCTATTACCTATGTGTTGTTTATGATCTTGCATGCTCTCCGTTATTAGTAGAGGCTCTGGCCAAGTTTTTGCTCTTAACTCCAAGAGGGAGTATTTATGCTCGATAGTGGGTTCATGCCTCCATTAAATGCGGGACGATGACGAGAAAGTTCTAAGGTTGTGGATGTGCTGTTGCCACTAGGGATAAAACATTGATGCTATGTCCGAGGATGTAGTTATTGATTACATTACGCACCATACTTAATGATGCGGCCTAAGGCCACGTGGGTTGCCCGATCTCACGAATTGACCGAGGGAAAGGCGGGGGAGAGGAAGAACACGAAGAACATGGCGAAGAACCCGATGAACACACGCAAACACACACCAACCCGATACAATTCCGGTTTACTCCCGATAGCCCGAACCACTATCCCGATAGAATCTCTCAAGGGAGAGACACGCGGTAGAATCCCGAGAGGAAGATCGGTATACGATCGGTGGAATCACACAAGTGAGAGACCGGTGGTAGAATCACAAGTGTGAGAGACTAATCATATAAGGAGTGCCTTGTACAATAGATTTGGATAATCTAAGGAGGGGGTTTCCCTAATCCCAAAGGGATGGTGGAGGCATGAGCCTAGGTTCTCTCAAGTTCAACTCTTACCTAATGAAGGGGGAGGTGGGAGCCTATATATAGGGAGCCACCAAAGGAGGGGTAGTTTAGGCATACAAAGGGATAAAGGGTTCAGATTTGATGCTCTTTGCAGTGGGGCGGTAGTGCCGGCGCGAGGTAGGGCGACAGGGCCGTCATCCTCGGGTGTAGTGGTAGGGGCGGCGGTGCCGGTGGAGACGGGCGGCGGTGCCGGTCGTCCCGAACGGCAGGTGCCGGTCTTCGCGGCGCGTCCCCTTCTCCTTGACGATCTCTTCCATGCTTCCCATGACCTTGACGTTGACCTTGAGTCCTCGAGCCTCCATGGCGTCATCCACTTCCTCCATACTCGGCGATGCATACCTATCATGGTCATATGACGTAGGATGAAGTAGCATACCATTCAGGAGAGACATTTGTAGGAACGCATAAAGGAGAAGATTCACCTTTGCGTGACGTGTAGATGTTGACGCACATGATGCGGTGGAGACCGAAGGTCGCCCCGTATCATCTCCCCCCACTTGAAAAAGAGTCGTCCTCGACGATAACTCATCATGACCGGGTAGAGGTGGGAGATGACAACAACTCTTGAATGTGGCATCACTTATCATGAACCCTATCAATAGCACAAGACAAGCAACGCAACAATCAAAGAGTACCCGAAGTTCCATGGGTATAGCAAGAGAGCGCAAGTTGAAGGAGTTCACCTTATCGAAGTGTCGTTGTGCTCTCATTGAGAGATCTTGTGTAGTCGAAGTGTGTGGGCGAAACCACTCATTGGATCTCACTTGTATCATGCTTTCAAGAGCTCTTTTTGTCAACTCGTGCTCAATCGAGGTTGACATTGGAGTTTGGGTACCTACACACATGTTAGACAACAAGAACAATGTGTGTGCATGGTATATGAACACATCATCCATCATGATGTTCCATTTCTTTTGCACATCACCATTAGCGTTAAGAAATGCATCATAATAGATATGGTGAATATGCGGGGTAAACATGGGAACATGCTCAACATGGATATATGCAAAGTCTCCAAAATTTGAGAGAGCTATGGGGGCAATCTCACTAACAAGCACATTAACATAATTGCAAACCAAGCATTTGAAAGAGCAAGTGTTCAATATTTTGAATGCATTAATGGGAGAATATTGCAAGCATTGTGAGCAAAACATGTTCAAAGTTTTATCATTGTTGTCGACAAACCTAGGGAAAGAGAAATTGTTCGGCAAGGTTGTCACAACACAAGCATCAATGTCCTCATTGCAATCAACACATGGGAAAGAGAAATTGTTCGACAAGTTGCAAGCAAAAGGAGAGAACGTGAAACTCTCATAGCATGGCATGGTCATATGGTCACAAGCAAGTAATTCCACATGGTCAACATTGTTATCAAGAAAAGCATCACATGGGAATAAGAACGGAGCATGTGACATAGCAATTGTATCATCATCATCATGCATGCACTCACAATTCATCATGTCCACTAGTGGGATCATGGCATCATCAACACCCATATACGTACCTTTGTAGTCCCACTCATATGAGGTAGGTGTTGTGGAAGAGGTGGGCTCGATGTGGCCTCCATGTCCATCTTCAAGTAAGCATGGTGTGATATCATCATGTTCATGCACCATGTACATCTTCTCCATGATCGGCGTCTCGTCATCCATGGTACCTAATGAGACGCAAGAGAACACACTAGAGGTAGAGGGTAAGTTGTTAGAACTTGAAATGGCCTCATATGACCTATCAACTACCACTCTCATCTCACTTGGTGTATCGCTCATGCTCTCGAAGTGGAGGCACTCAAGCTCACATATGGTGGAATCGCTCATCTCACATATAGTGGAGTCGCTTATCTCACATATAGTGGAGTCCCTCATCTCCATGGCGATGGCGTCGTCAATGTCCGAGCAACCTAGCAAAGAGGGAGACAACACAAGAGGAGTAGAGGTTAAGTTGTTAGAAATCAAAGTGTCCTCACTCAACTCATGGTGTGTGTCACTCTTGCTCTCAAGGTATTTGAAGTATGCGTTGCACTCGGCTTTATCTTTGGGTGTCATTTGGGCTTCTCGAGCATCTAACTCGGCGAAGTATGCTCTCATCTCGGCTTGCTCTTGTGGGGTCATCATGTATATCTCTCACTAGGAAGGTGTATATGTATGTGGTGGAAGGAAAGCTACACAAGTATCTCACCTATCAAGAAAGTATCGGAAAAATGGTTCAAGTCAAGAGCAAAGTCGAAATGTATCGGGGTTACTCACACACACACTCAAAGCACACGCAAAAGGCTAAGAAACACTATATGTGGTGGGTAAGGGGTGTATAGCAAACGAAAAAGATCAACGGAAAAGTCTATTGTCAAATGTGGGTAAGATCCAAAGTCAAATGTCAAGAGTGGTGATCTATGTCAAGAAAACACGGAAACACACACAACGGAGAACAATGGGGTTAGCGCGACCAAGGAAGTGAGCTAAGTAACAAGATGGTCCTAACGAAGACTATAAGCTCGGTGTCACGCCAACACAAGAGAGACGGTAGCTCGGTTGCATAAGAGGGAAGCAACAAGATTTGCACAAATGCCACTCTTCTCTTAACTCTCTTAGTGCTCACAAGCTTTGCACTTCTCGGTATCGGTGGACACACACTCTTTTTCTCTTTTTTTTTTCTCTTTTTTTTCTATGCTTAGAAGCTTTATTTTTCTCTATGTATATGTCACACTTTTTCTTCTTTTGTGTATCTTTCTCACCGAGCTTGCTTCGGAGCTTCGCTCAACACAACGCACACACACCCTCTCACGGTCGTGACACTTGTGCAATGCTTCGCAACACTCGGAAAGCCACTCTCAATGGGATAGGTACGCAAAGGAAGAAAAGGCTACAAGGGGTAGGGGAGGCAAGTTATACCTATTGATGTTAGGCGGTGTCAAGCACACGAACTTGCGATGGTGTCGACGATGGTGTCGAAGATGCGCCGGAATCCGGGGTGCCGATGCCGTTGTCGCGGTGTTGATGTAGGCGCGGAAGCGGTTCTCACGGACCAAAGGCACTCCAAAACGGAAACCGGGCAAATTAAGTCAATGCCCGAAAAGTTGGGTCAAAACGAGCGGTCGAAAGTTGGGCTCCAAAAATCGTCAAAAATTAGAGATGGATTATGTGGAGTATTTGGGGGATGCTGTTAAAATTTGGAGTCAATCGGGCTCCGGAAAGTTGTCAAAATTTGGGGCAAAAAGTGGAGTCAAAATTGGACGAAACTGGTCCAGAACCCGGTCAACCGGATTCCTGGCCGGACCATCCGGTTGCCGCCCGGTTTCGCTCCGGTCCGAGCAGTTTTTCCCGGTGTGCGGCCCGGTTGGCGCCCGGTTTGGGTCCGGTTGACCGGATGGTCAGAAACACTGAGTGAAATCGAGCGGAAGCTAGAGATGGTGGTACTGCGCTGCTGTGGGTGCGCTCGAGCTGAGGCGTGCTCGTTTGGAGATTGGAGCTAGATGGAGGATGGCCGCGTGCGTGGTGGTGCCAGGCGAGTTGGGCAGCTTGCGCGTTGTGGTGCTCCTGGGCGGGAGGCTTGGAGGAGCTGCTGCGCGGGCCAGACAGGCTGTATGAGGGCGCGCGCGTGCGGCCAGGCGGGGAATTGAGCTGCGGCTTGCTGATTGTTTCGGGCGCGCGTGGTGGTAGGTGGAGCAGTGGAGGTGGCCGACGGCTGGTCAACGGGCGGGAGCAGCGAGCGGGCAGGAACCAGGCAAGTGGAGGCGTCTCAAAGCTGCAGCGGGCGGAGGCGCGAGGTTGGGGCGAGGTAGGCGTGGGCGCTGCGTGGTTGGAGGTGGCCCGAGCGGTGGGCGCGGGCGGCAGTGGCCGGTGGTGCGGCGCGTGGTGGTTGGCCAGGGGCGCGCGCGAGGCAGGGAGGTCGAGCGGAGGCGCGGGCGAGGAGCTTGGCCGCGCGGGGGAAGAACACAGGGATGAACTGAGCAAGAACAACACGAACACGACCACAAGAAATTCGTCGATTTGCACCGAAATGAGTGGAATTAGGCTGCGAAATTTTGAGGGAAGATAGATCAACCACAATAACACTAGATCTGTGGATCAAAACCACAAAAAACGCAACAAATCCGGAGATCAATTTTCGAGCTATTTTTTGGGGCAATTTTTTTTGGGAAATTTTTTGGGCGAAATTGGAGAAATTGGAGGGTCAAATTCGTGGCAACCTTTGCTCTGGTACCATATGATGCGGCCTAAGGCCACGTGGGTTGCCCGATCTCACGAATTGACCGAGGGAAAGGCGGGGGAGAGGAAGAACACGAAGAACATGGCGAAGAACCCGATGAACACACGCAAACACACACCAACCCGATACAATTCCGGT
The DNA here is from genome assembly GCF_022539505.1 of Lolium rigidum. NCBI lineage: Eukaryota > Viridiplantae > Streptophyta > Magnoliopsida > Poales > Poaceae > Lolium > Lolium rigidum. Next base: position 53,365,722 of record NC_061514.1, on the reverse strand, counting down.
TTACTCCCGATAGCCCGAACCACTATCCCGATAGAATCTCTCAAGGGAGAGACACGCGGTAGAATCCCCGAGAGGAAGATCGGTATACGATCGGTGGAATCACACAAGTGAGAGACCGGTGGTAGAATCACAAGTGTGAGAGACTAATCATATAAGGAGTGCCTTGTACAATAGATTTGGATAATCTAAGGAGGGGGTTTCCCTAATCCCAAAGGGATGGTGGAGGCATGAGCCTAGGTTCTCTCAAGTTCAACTCTTACCTAATGAAGGGGGAGGTGGGAGCCTATATATAGGGAGCCACCAAAGGAGGGGTAGTTTAGGCATACAAAGGGATAAAGGGTTCAGATTTGATGCTCTTTGCAGTGGGGCGGTAGTGCCGGCGCAGGTAGGGCGACAGGGCCGTCATCCTCAGGTGTAGTGGTAGGGCGGCAGTGCCGGTGGAGACGGGCGGCAGTGCCGGTCGTCCTGAACGGCAGTGCCGGTCTTCGCGGCGCGTCCCCTTCTCCTTGACGATCTCTTCCATGCTTCCCATGACCTTGACGTTGACCTTGAGTCCTCGAGCCTCCATGGCGTCATCCACTTCCTCCATACTCGGCGATGCATACCTATCATGGTCATATGACGTAGGATGAAGTAGCATACCATTCAGGAGAGACATTTGTAGGAACGCATAAAGGAGAAGATTCACCTTTGCGTGACGTGTAGATGTTGACGCACATGATGCGGTGGAGACCGAAGGTCGCCCCGTATCACTTAATGCAATTGTCTGTTGTTTTGCAACTTAATACTGGAAGGGGTTCGGATGATAACCTGAAGGTGGACTTTTTAGGCATAGATGCATGCTGGATAGCGGTCTATGTACTTTGTCGTAATGCCCAATTAAATCTCACAATATTCATCATGTCATGTATGTGCATTGTTATGCCCTCTCTATTTGTCAATTGACCGACTGTAATTTGTTCACCCAACATGCTATCTTATGGGAGAGACACCTCTAGTGAACTATGGACCCCGGTCCATTCCTTTACATCTGAAATACAATCTACCGCAATACTTGTTCTACTGTTTTCTGCAAACAATCATCATCCACACTATACATCTAATCCTTTGTTACAGCAAGCCGGTGAGATTGACAACCTCACTGTTTCGTTGGGGCAAAGTACTTTGGTTGTGTTGTGCGGGTTCCACGTTGGCGCCGGAATCCTCGGTGTTGCGCCGCACTACATCCCGCCGCCATCAACCTTCAACGTGCTTCTTGACTCCTACTGGTTCAATTAAACCTTGGTTTCCTACTGAGGGAAACTTGCTACTGTGCGCATCACACCTTCCTCTTGGGGTTCCCAACGGACGTGTCAACTACACGCATCAAGCAAATTTCCGGCGCCGTTGTCGGGAGATCAAGACACGCTGCAAGGGGAGTCTCCACAATCCAATCTCTTTACTTTGTTTTTGTCTTGCTTTATTTTATTTACTACTTTGTTTGCTGAATTATATCAAAACACAAAAAAATTAGTTGCTAGCTTTACTTTATTTACTGTCTTGCACTCTATATCAAAAACACACAAAAAATTAGTTACTTGCATTTATTTTATCTAGTTTGCTTTATTTACTACTGCTAAAATGGCCACTCCTGAAAATACTAAGTTGTGTGACTTCACCACCACAAATAATAATGATTTCTTATGCACACCTATTGCTCCACCTGCTACTACAGCAGAATTCTTTGAAATTAAACCTGCTTTACTGAATTTTGTTATGCGAGAGCAATTTTTTGGTGTTAGTTCTGATGATGCTGCTGCCCATCTCAATAATTTTGTTGAATTGTGTGAAATGCAAAAGTATAAAGATGTAGATGGTGACATTATAAAATTAAAATTGTTTCCTTTCTCATTAAGAAGAAGAGCTAAAGATTGGTTGCTATCTCTGCCTAAGAATAGTATTGATTCATGGACTAAATGCAAGGATGCTTTTATTGGTAGATATTATCCCCCTACTAAAATTATATCTTTGAGAAATAGCATAATGAACTTTAAACAATTGGATAATGAGCATGTTGCACAAGCTTGGGAAAGAATGAAATCTTTGGTTAAAAATTTCCCAACCCATGGAATGACTACTTGGATGATCATCCAAACCTTTTATGCAGGACTGAACTTTTCTTCGCGGAACCTATTGGATTCAGCCACTGGAGGTACCTTTATGTCCATCACTCTTGGTGAAGCAACAAAGCTCCTTGATAATATGATGATTAATTACTCTGAATGGCACACGGAAAGAGCTCCATAAGGTAAGAAGGTAAATTGCAGTCGAAGAAACCTCTTCCTTGAGTGATAAGATTGATGCTATTATGTCTATGCTTGTGAATGATAGGACTAATGTTGATCCTAATAATGTTCCGTTAGCTTCATTGGTTGCCCACGAAGAAACATATTGATGTGAACTTCATTAAAAATAATAATTTCAATAACAATGCTTATCGGAACAATTCTAGTAATAACTATAGGCCATATCCTTATAATAATGGTAACGGTTATGCTAATTCTTATGGGAATTCTTACAACAATAATAGGAACACACCCCATGGACTTGAGGCTATGCTTAAAGAATTTATTAGTACACAAACTGCTTTTAACAAATCTGTTGAGGAAAAGCTCAATAAAATTGATATTCTCGCTTCTAAGGTTGATAGTCTTGCCTCTGATGTTGATCTTTTAAAATCGAAAGTTATGCCTAATAAGGATATTGAAAATAAAATTGTTACTACAGCAAATGCCATCCAAGTTAGAATTAATGAGAATATAAGATTGATGGCCGAATTGCATGCTAGGTGGGAAAGAGAAGAAAATGAAAAACTAGCTAAAGAGAATAATGTAGCTAAAGTTTGGACTATCACCACCACTAGCAATGCTAATGCTCCACATGTTGCTGCACCTCCTACTATTAATGGTAAAATAATTGGTGTTGGCAATGTTTCTACCCCTAGTGCAAAGCGTGCAAAATTGCCTGAAACTGCTAAAACTGCTGAAACTGCCTGTGATAAAACTGCTGAAATTTTTTCCAACATTGGGGATGATGATCCTATTGCTTTAGATTATAATGGTTTGGATTTTGATGATTGCCACATCTCTGAAGTTATAAAGTTCTTACAAAAACTTGCTAAGAGTCCCAATGCTAGTGCTATAAATTTGGCTTTCACAAAACATATTACAAATGCTCTCATAAAAGCTAGAGAAGAGAAACTAAAACTTGAAACTTCTATTCCTAGAAAGCTAGAGGATGGTTGAGAACCTATCATTAAGATGAAGGTCAATGACTTTGATTGTAATGCTTTATGTGATCTTGGTGCAAATATTTCCGTTATGCCTAAGAAAATCTATAATATGCTTGACTTGCCACCATTGAAAAATTGTTATTTGGATGTTAATCTTGTTGATAATGCTATAAAGAAACCTTTGGGGAGAGTTGATAATGTTCGCATTACCGTTAACAATAACCTTGTCCCCGTTGATTTTGTTGTCTTGGATATTGAATGCAATGCATCTTGTCCCATTATATTGGGAAGACCTTTTCTTCGAACTGTTGGTGCTACCATTGATATGAAGGAAGGTAATATTAAATATCAATTTCCTCTCAAGAAAGGTATGGAACACTTCCCTAGAAAGAGAATGAAGTTACCTTTTGATTCTATTATTAGAACAAGTTATGATGTTGATGCTTCGTCTCTTGATAATACTTGATATACACTTTTCGCGCCTAGTCGAAAGGCGTTAAAGAAAAGCGCTTATGGGAGACAACCCATGTTTTTACTACAGTATTTTTATTTTATATTTGAGTCTTGGAAGTTGTTTAATACTGTAGCAACCTCTCCTTATCTTAATTTTGTGCATTGTTGTGCCAAGTAAAGTCTTTGATAGTAAGGCTCATACTAGATTTGGATTACTGCGCAGTAACAGATTTCTTTGCTGTCACGAATTTCGACCTGCCCCTCTGTAGGTAGGTCAGAAAAATAAGCCAATTTACGTGCGTGATCCTCAGATATGTACGCAACTTTCATTCAATTTGGGCATTTTCATTTGAGCAAGTCTGGTGCCTCAATTAAATCCATCTTTACGGATTGTTCTGTTTTGACAGATTCTGCCTTTTTATTTCGCATTGCCTCTTTTGCTATGGTGGATGAATTTCTTTGTTCCATTAATGTCCAGTAGCTTTATGCAATGTCCAGAAGAGTTAAGAATGATTGTGTCACCTCTGAACATGTTAATTTTTATTGTGCACTAACCCTCTAATGAGTTGTTTCGAGTTTGGTGTGGAGGAAGTTTTCAAGGATCAAGAGAGGGAGATGATACAATATGATCAAGGAGAGTGAAAGCTCTAAGCTTGGGGATGCCCCGGTGGTTCACCCCTGCATATTTTAAGAAGACTCAAGCGTCTAAGCTTGGGGATTCCCAAGGCATCCCCTTCTTCATCGACAACATTATCAGGTTCCTCCCCTGAAACAATATTTTTATTTCATCACATCTTATGTGCTTTGCTTGGAGCGTCTGTTTGTTTTTGTTTTTGTTTTTGTTTGAATAAAATGGATCCTAGCATTCATTGTGTGGGAGAGAGACACGCTCCGCTGTTGCATATGGACAAATATGTCCTTAGGCTTTACTCATAGTATTCATGGCGAAGGTTGAATCTTCTTCGTTAAATTGTTATATGGTTGGAATTGGGAAATGCTACATGTAGTAATTCTAAAATGTCTTGAATAATTTGATACTTGGCAATTGTTGTGCTCATGTTTAAGCTCTTGCATCATATACTTTGCACCCATTAATGAAGAAACACCTAGAGCTTGCTAAATTTGGTTTGCATATTTGGTCTCTCTAAAGTCTAGATAATTTCTAGTATTGAGTTTGAACAACAAGGAAGACGGTGTAGAGTCTTATGATGTTTACAATATGTCTTTTATGTGAGTTTTGCTGCACCGGTTCATCCTTGTGTTTGTTTCAAACAACCTTGCTAGCCTAAACCTTGTATCGAGAGGGAATACTTCTCATGCATCCAAAATCCTTGAGCCAACCACTATGCCATTTGTGTCCACCATACCTACCTACTACATGGTATTGCTTGAGTGCTACCTTTAAAATTTCCATTCTTTACCTTTGCAATACATAGCTCATGGGACAAATAGTTTAAAAACTATTGTGGTATTGAATATGTACTTACGCACTTTATCTCTTATTAAGTTGCTTGTTGTGCGATAACCATGTTCCTGGGGACGCCATCAACTACTCTTTGTTGAATATCATGTGAGTTGCTATGCATGTCCGTCTTGTCTGAAGTAAGAGAGATCTACCACTTTAATGGTTAGAGCATGCATATTATTAGAGAAGAACATTGGGCCGCTAACTAAAACCATGAATCATGGTGGAAGTTTCAGTTTTGGACATATATCCTCAATCTCATATGAGAACACTAATTGTTGCTACATGCTTATGCATTAAAGAGGAGTCCATTATCTCGTTGTCCATGTTGTCCCGCATGGATGTCTAAGTTGAGAATAATCAAAAGCGAGAAATCCAAAATGCGAGCTTTCTCCTTAGACCTTTGTACAGGCGGCATGGAGGTACCCCTTTGTGACACTTGGTTAAAACATGTGTATTGCGATGATCCCGGCAGTCCAAGCTAATTAGGACAAGGTGCGGGCACTATTAGTATACTATGCATGAGGCTTGCAACTTGTAAGATATAATTTACATGATACATATGCTTTATTACTACCGTTGACAAAATTGTTTCTTGTTTTCAAAATAAAAGCTCTAGCACAAATATAGCAATCGATGCTTTCCTCTCGCGAAGGACCTTTCTTTTACTTTTATGTTGAGTCAATTCACCTATTTCTCTCCACCTCAAGAAGCAAACACTTACGTGAACTGTGCATTGATTCCTACATACTTGCATATTGCACTTGTTATATTACTCTATGTTGACAATTATCCATGAGATATACATGTTACAAGTTGAAAGCAACCACTGAAACTTAATCTTCCTT
>NC_061514.1:53274548-53359585 GCF_022539505.1 Lolium rigidum | reverse complement strand
GACAAAGAAAGATGCTAAGCCGAGGCTTATTAGATGGGTACTTCTTTTGCAAGAATTTGATTTACATATTGTAGATAGGAAAGGTGCCGATAATCCTGTTGCCGATAATTTGTCTAGATTGGAAAATATTGCTTATGATCCTGTTCTCGTTAATGATAGTTTTCCAAATGAACAATTGGCTGTAATAAAGGTGAGCTCGCGAGACAGTCCTTGGTATGCCGATTATGCTAACTTTATTGTTTCCAAGTACTTGCCTCCAACCTTTTCAAATCTCAAACAGAGGAGGAAATTCTTTTATGACTTGAGGCATTATTTCTGGGATGACCCACACTTATATAAAGAAGGAGTGGATGGTATTCTGCGAAGGTGTGTTCCCGAATATGAACAACAAGAGATATTGAGTAAATGTCATGGTAGTGCTTATGGAGGACATCACGCCGGAGATAGAACCGCGCAAAAGGTTCTACAATCAGGTTTTTATTGGCCAACTCTCTTCAAAGATGCAAGGAAATTTATTTTATCTTGTGATGAATGTCAAAGGGTTGGTAATATCTCCGTACGCAATGAAATGCCTATGAATTATACTCTTGTTATTGAACCGTTTGATTGTTGGGGATTTGACTTCATGGGACCTTTTCCTCTTCGAAGGTAACACTCATATACTTGTTGCCGTTGATTATGTTACTAAATGGGTGGAAGCCATACCTACAAAAAGTGCTGACGGTGAGACCTCTTTAAAAATGCTTTTAGATATTATTTTTCCTAGATTTGGAGTACCTAGATATATTATGACTGATGGAGGTTCTCATTTTATTCATGGAGGTTTTAGAAAAACTCTTGCTAGGTACGGTATTAATCATAGAATTGCTTCCGCTTATCACCCTCAAACTAGTGGTCAAGTAGAATTATCAAATAGAGAGATTAAATCTATTTTGGGAAAGACCGTTAATAAATCTAGAAAGAATTGGGCTAGTAAATTGAAAGAAGCACTATGGGCTTATAGAACTGCTTATAAAAACCCCATGGGAATGTCACCTTATAAAATGGTTTACTGAAAAGCTTGTCATTTACCTTTAGAACTAGAACACAAAGCTTATTGGGCCGTTAGAGAATTAAATAAAGATCCTAAACTTGCCGGTAATAAGAGGTTGCTACAATTAAGTTCTCTAGATGAATGGAGAAGTGAAGCTTATGAAAATGCTAAACTCTTTAAAGAAAAAGTTAAAAAATGGCATGATAGAAGGATCATCAAAAGAGAGTTTAATATTGGGGATAAAGTCCTATTGTATCGGTCTCGTCTCGACTCTTTGCAGTGGAAATTACTCTCGAAATGGGAAGGACCATATGTTGTTGAGGAGGTGTATCGTTCAGAGCAATTAAAATTAGCTCTCTCCAAGGCAATGCTACGCAAGTGGTGAATGGACAAAGACTCAAGCATTATATCTCAGGTGATTCTTATAATGTTGATGTTGATATTATTCAAGTGGAAACACCGGAGGCTTTCATCAAAGGACAAATTGACAGTCCGCCAGAACTCGACTTTGAATAGGTAACGAGATCGGTAATGAAAAGTTCGCAATTTACTTTCCGAACAATATATTTGCTGTTTTTGGAAAATATGAAAAATTACGAGATCGAAACGGAGTGGAAAAGACGCACGAGGGCGTGCCACCATAGGCCGGCGCGGCCTGGCCTGGGCCCGCGCCGACCTATGGTGGCACCGCCTCGTCGCCCCTTTCCGACTCTGGTTCGACCTGGTACTTTTCGTTTGTTCTGAATTTTTTTATTATATAATCCCCCGGACCCCTGGAGGTCCGTAAATCGTTTTCTCGACGTGTTTTGTTTCGAGCTGTTTCTGCCAGGATTTGTTTCGGATCTAGAGCCATCATGTCTTCGTCGGGAACTCCGAAGGACAGCTCCCGCAAGGATGTTGGCAACTTGTACATGGAGGAGCTGAGGATGCACCCAAAGGAGTTGATGCTCGTCGAGGGAAAACTGCAGATCAAAGATGTTCAGGGCCCCAAAGGAGAAGGAAGCTTGGAAGACAGGATGGAGAAGCTAGAACAAGAGGTCTTCAATTACAAGAAGATGGCCGAGCGTGAAGTGGATATCTTTCACAAGATTGTGTCTGAACTCATTGCTGAACACGAGAAGGAAACCGCAAAGCTATGGGGCGACATCCTCTCACTTCACGACACCACCAACAAACTCCAAGCTCAACTCTATGACATTCATAATCGAACCGTGAGTATGAAAACAGGTTTAAACATATAAGCCGTGCTGCTAGTTTCAGGATTCCCGAGACCAAGATGTCATTTGTTGATGGAGAGCCTCTATCTTGGAAGTCTGAAGACGGGAATTCATCACCACCATCGCCAAAGGAATAACTCATCATCGGTATTGGCATCCCCTTGGTTTGTTCCAAGCTTGGGGAGTGCCGCGGTATCACATTATCACTACCTTTTACTTTTTACTATCAAGTAGTGTCATATCATGAGTAGGGAAGTTATCGTATGAGATGGGTTGCAGAGTGGAAGTATCTCTCCTTTAGTTTGTCTATGTATCCCTTGGTGTGAGTTATCGTTATGGAATATTAATGAGAAGTCTTATCATTTACATATTGCACACCTTATTTTAGTTTGCAATTTCTACTATATGATTGATCTTGATTTTAGTATTGGTACCACTTTGGGAGCATTAAGTAAATCTATTTGGTTTTGGCAAACTTAGCAATGGTCAATAGCAACAACACTTTGAGTTTAAGAAGAATAAAGGAAATACATGTAGAAGATGTTATTATCTTTCTTATCAGTCCTTAGCCTAGTATTCTAGAGTTAAAACTGTTTGTGCTTACAAGTAAGATGCATGATTGTTTCTATCACATGTATATTTGTTTGTTTTCCTCAACTCCTATGCTTGCTAATTAACCTTGCTAGCCAAAGACCTGTACTGAGAGGGAATACTTCTCGTGCATCCAAACCTGAACCCAAACCTATGCCATTTGTGTCCATCATATCTACCCACTGCATTGTATTTCATGCCATTCCAAGTAAATACTTCATGTGCTACCTTTAAACAATTCAAAACTTAATACTTCTTATTTGTGTCAATGTTTTATAGCTCATGAGGAAGTATGTGGTGTTTTATCTTTCAGTCTTGTTAGGCAGCCTCCATTAATGGACTAGTGGCTTCATCCACTTATCCTATAATTTTGCAATAAGAGCTGGCAACGGGGTTCCCAGCCCCAATTAATCAACTTTCATTAATAATTCTCTTCACGTGTTTTGCTCGATTCATCGAGTAAGCAACTTAATTTTGCAATAGACACTCCTCCATGGTATGAGATTGTTGGAAGGCACCCGAGGATTCGGTTAGCCATGGCTTGTGTAAGCAAAGGTTGGGGGGAGTGTCATCCTTAAATAAACTAAAATACATGTGTAAACAAAAGAGAAGAGGGATGATCTACCTTGCTGGTAGAGATAACGTCCTTCATGGGAGCCGCTCTTTGGAGGTCTGTTTGGCAAGGGGGTTAGAGTACCCGCTGCCATTCGTTGACAACGACAAACACCTCTCAAAACTTTACTTTTATTCTCTTTATATGATTTCAAAACTGAAAAAGCTCTAGCACATGATTTAATCCTCGCTTCCTCTCGCGAAGGGCCTGTCTTTTACTTTATGTTGAGTCAGTTAACCTATTTCCCTCCATCTCAAGCAAGCATTTGAGTTGTTGTGATCAAACTATTATATTGTGATTTGCTTCATCATGTCTTTACTCTTTCTTGTTTAGTACAAGTTTTACCTGAATGAATATAGCTTTGAAAGTCATCAATGATTAATATGATTGAGTATGCAAGTTTACCATAAACTTTTAATATGAGAGCGCCGCTCAATAGATAAGTATAATCTGTTAACTGTTCTCTGACCAAGAACAAAGTTTGCCATCACCAATTATGATTTCTTATGCACCTTTATTTGTGATTACCTTATACTTGTTTCAAGTTGAGTTATATGAGGAAGTTATTTACTATAATGTCTTGTGTGAATGAATATGATGCTTCTTGTCCGTATTTTATTGATCGACTCTTCACTCCATAAACATGTGGTCCTGTTCACCGAGTTCAGTTTCGCTTGGGGACAAGCGAGGTCCAAGCTTGGGGGGAGTTGATACGTCCAATTTGCATCACTATTTTATATCATAATTTGCCGTTATTCATTGATATATTTCATATTGGGACACAATACTTATGTTATTTCATCTATTTTGCATGTTTCATGATTATTTGGAGATCGAGCGCCGGAGCCAGGATTCTGCTGGAAAAAGCACCGTCAGATGCAATATTTCGGAAGATCAACTGTGGAAGGAAATTTTACCAAAAATCCTATTTTTCCAGATGACGAAGGAAGCCAGAAGGGGGAGCCAGCTGGACCCAAGGTGGGCCCACACCAGGGCGGCGCGGCCCATGGCCTGGCCGCGCCACCATGTGGTGTGGGGCCCCCACAACCCCTTTTGCCTCCTTTTCTTCGCGAAACCCTTCGTCCCGAAGACCTAAGCCAGAGAGGAGTCCTCACGAAGGGTTACAGCCGCCTCTGCGGGGCGGAGAACACCAGAGAGAAAAGAGCTCTCCGGCGGGCAGGAATCCGCCGGGGAAATTCCCTCCCGGAGGGGGAAATCGACGCCATCGTCACCGCCATCGAGCTGGACATCATCTCCATCACCATCATCATCATCTCCACCATCATCACCGCTGGACATCGTCATCGTTGTAGAAATTTGGGTTTGATCTTGATTGTTTGATAGGGGAAACTCTCCCGGTATTAATTTCTACTTGTTATTGATGCTATTGAGTGAAACCATTGAACCAAGGTTTATGTTCAGATTGTTATTCATCATCATATCACCTCTGATCATGTTCCATATGATGTCTCGTGAGTAGTTCGTTTAGTTCTTGAGGACATGGGTGAAGTCTAAATGTTAGTAGTGAATTATGGTTGAGTAATATTCAATGTTATGATATTTAAGTTGTGGTGTTATTCTTCTAGTGGTGTCGTGTGAACGTCGACTACACGACACTTCACCATTTATGGGCCTAGGGGAATGCATCTTGTACTCGTTTGCCAATTGCGGGGTTGCCGGAGTGACGAAACCTAAACCCCCGTTGGTATATCGATGCAGGAGGGATCGCAGGATCTCGTAGTTTAAGGCCGTGGTTAGATTTATCTTAATTACTTTCTTGTAGTTGCGGATGCTTGCAAGGGGTATAATCACAAGTATGTATTAGTCCTAGGAAGGGCGGTACATTAGCATAGGTTCACCCACACAACACTTATCAAAACAATGAAGATTAATCAGCTGTATGTAGCGAAAGCACTAGACTAAAATCCCGTGTGTCCTCAAGAACGTTTGGTCATTATAAGTAAACAAAACGGCTTGTCCTTTGTGCTAAAAAGGATTGGGCCACTTGCTGCAATTATTTCTCTCGCATTTTACTTACTTGTACTTTATTCATCTGTTACATCAAAACCCCCTGAATACTTGTCTGTGAGCATTTACAGTGAATCCTTCATCGAAACTGCTTGTCAACACCTTCTGCTCCTCGTTGGGTTCGACACTCTTATTTATCGAAAGTACTACGATACACCCCCTATACTTGTGGGTCATCATTATGCATGTTCGTCTTGTCTGAAGTAAGGGCGATTTTCATGATCAAATGGTTTGAGTATGCATATTGTTAGAGAAGAACATTGGGCCGCTAACTAAAGCCATGATCCATGGTGGAAGTTTCAGCTTTGGACAATTAATCCTCAATCTCTTATGAGAATTTTATCTCGTTGTTGAATGCTTATGCATTAAAGAGGAGTCCATTATCTCGTTGTCCATGTTGTCCCGGTATGGATGTCTAAGTTGAGAATAATCAAAAACGAGAAATCAAATGCGATCTTTCTCCTTAGACCTTTGTACAAGCGGCATAGAGGTACCCCTTTGTGACACTTGGTTGAAACATATGTCATGCAATGATAATCCATGTTAATCCAAGCTAATTAGGACAAGGTGCGAGCACTATTGGTAATCTATGCATGAGGCTTGCAACTTATAAGATGTCTTATACATAACACATATGATTTATTACTACCGTTGACAAAATTGTTTCTATGTTTTCAAAATGAAAAGCTCTAGCACAAATATAGTAATCCACGCTTCCCTCTGCGAACGGCAATTCTTCTACTTTATTGATTGAGTCAGTTTACCTACTTCTTTCTATCATAGAAGCAAACACTTGTATGAACTGTGTGCATTGATTCTTACATGTTTACCTATTGCACTTGTTATATTACTTTGTGTTGACAATTATCCATGAGATAAACATGTTGAAGTTGAAAGCAACTGCTGAAACGTATATCTTCCTTTGTGTTGCTTCAAAGCTTTCTACTAAGAATCTATTGCTATATGAGTTAACTCTTATGCAAGACTTATTGATGCTTGTCTTGAAAGTACTATTCATGAAAAGTCTTTGCTATATGATCAGTTGTTTAGTCATTGTCTTTATCATTGCTTTGAATCACTTCATTCATCTCATATGATTTACAATAGTATGATCAAGATTATGTAAGTAGCATGTCACTTCAGAAATTATTCTTGTTATCGTTTACCTACTTGAGGGCGAGTAGGAACTAAGCTTGGGGATGCTGATACGTCTCCAACGTATCTATAATTTCTGATGTTCCATGCTTGTTTTATGACAATACCTACATGTTTTGCTTGCACTTTATATCATATTATGGCATTTATTGGACTAACCTATTAACAAGATGCCACGAGTGCGCTTCGTTTATTATGTCCGTTTATTGCGTAAAAGGCCCAAAAACCAAAGTGCTCGGAAAAATCCGGAAAAATCACAGAAATTCTATTTCGCCGGAAGACTCACGGAGCCGTAAGGGCAAGCCGTGGGGAGGCCCAGTGGCCTCCTCACAATAGGCCGGCGCGGCCAGAGGGGTGGTCACCCCACCCTATGGGGTGGGCCCCTCGGGACTCTTCCGACTCCGCCTCTTCGCCTATAAGATGCCTCGTGACCTAAATCTTCGACACCGATTGACGAAACTCCAGAAAGACTCCAGGGACGCCGCCGCCATCGCGAAACTCCAATTCGGGGGACAGAAGTCTCTGTTCCGCACCCCTGCCGGACGGGGAATTGCCCCCGGAGCCATCTCCATCGACTCCACCGCCATCTTCATCGCCATCGCTGTCTTCCATGATGAGGAGGGAGTAGTTCTCCCCCGGGGCTGAGGGCTCTACCGTAGCTATGTGGTTCATCTCTCTTTCTTTGTGATCTAGTTGAATATCATCTATGTGTTACTCTGGTGATGTTATTAAAGTAGTCTATTCCTCCTCCATGATGTAATGTTGACAGTGTGTGCATCATGTAGTACTTGGTATAAGCTATGATTGTGATCTCTTGTAGATTATGAAGTTAACTATTACTATGATAGTATTGATGTGATCTATTCCCCCTTTCATAGCTGATGTTGACAGTGTGCATGCTATGTTAGTACTCGGTCTAAATTGCAATAGTCTATCATGCACTCTAAGGTTACTTAAATATGAACATCGGATGTTGTGGAGCTTGTTAACTCCGGCATTGAGGTGCTCTTGTAGCCCTTGATACGTCCCAAACGTATCTATATTTTCTTATGTTCGATGCTACTTTTATGATGATACATGTTTATACACACTAGCTAAATACCCGTGCGTTGCTACGGATCAAAAGTGTCCTACTACCTCCGAGTACGTGTGTTCTCATGATTTCTAACAACATGGTGAGAAACCTCGCCCAATTCAGATTAAATTAACTATGTAAAATTGAACTAAATATATAACTGTACCATGTAAAATTCAGTTAATGTAGAATTGTCTTCTATAAGGCCGAGATCAAGCTTTCAGGTCAGATATAATAGTCAACGAAAAAGAGCCCAGAACCAAATTTGAAGACAAACGATACCAATGGCATGGCATGTCTGCTTTAGAATTGCATACGGCAGCTGAAAATTAGGATAATCTGAAACTAACTCTGTAAAAAATAATCCTAAACTAAGCAGGTGAATTACTTTTGAAGAATGCAAGATATGCAGGGAATTATCAGCACGGAAACAACATTAATGAAATCTGCATAACACACAGTCACACAGGGCTCGAAGCCTCGAACTCTATCCATGGAGATTCCCTAAGAAAATACGGTAGCTTCAAACATGACCTCGTCGGGAACTTCCTGGTCTGAAAATATGAATTGCGCTCCTACACAGCGGAAGGACGAGCACAACTTTCACCACTGCATCACCAGTTTGAATGCATCCGTCCCTTATCGACGCTGCCGGAAACCGAGACATCCAGGGCACCTCTCCATCGGAGAAACTAAGGGCCTCCGCTGGCTCTCCCCTCTCCCCACCGACTTGTTCTGAAGGAGCAGCAGCAGCGCGCTGTGCACGCCTACCACTCCCGGCCCCTCTGCTTCCCCTACCTCGACGGTAATCACCCTCGTCGCCCTCGACGACTCCAGGGACGCGCTGGCTTCCCACCTTGCGTGTGTGGCGAACCTGAAGCCCCTCGAGCGGCTCCGCCATGATTCCCCCGCGTCACGTGCTTGAACACCACCCCCGCGTCGAGTGGTGATGACCGTGGCACTGTTGCCAAGAGAGGAAGGCCTACGTGGCCTCTAGGATGCCGTACTAGCCCGCGTGTGCCTTCTAGAGCACCTTAGACTACTGGTCCAGGCAGTTCAGCTGGAGGAAGGAGCAAGACATTTGCCAAGAGGAAGAAAGACAAGCATGTAGCACAGGAGGATGACCTTATTGAGAGAGTGCCAACGTACAATGTTGGCACAGTACATGTTGGTGCCTGGACAAGACTTCGAGAAGAGAACCCCTATCGATTCGAGGAACCCACTTACACTCATGGAGATCGATTTTTCTGGACCAACACCCAACAACATTTGTGGGATGATTACTACAAATCTACAGAGTGCATGAAGAATGGTATTATTGTGATGCCCAAGGCCATCAACAAGGATATTCTTATGATGAATCAAGCCACCAAGTATCGCTTTGTGATTGATACCTTGAAAAGGATGGGGCTGTTTGATCTCATGTGCTTGACGCCTGCTGATGGGTACTATTGTCCAATCCTTCTGAGGCAATTTCACTGCACTGTGTTCTTTCATGATGACCCCGCTCGCACTATGACTTGGATGACAGGACAAGAAAAATATACTTGCAACTATCTTGATTTCTGTGAAGCTATGGGGTTTGCTGGTGGCCATGCTCATGGTTTCAAGATATACTCTCAGAACAAGTTCACTCATGGGGACATTTCCTTCTGCTATCCTCCAGAACCCACAGCTGGTCCTCCCACTATTTCTGGCATGTATTACTCCTACCTTGTACTTGCCAAGCTATTCTGTGAGAATCTCATGAGCAAGTCCGAAGATTCAAGTGAATGCCGTGCATACCATCTGAACTTGATGTACTACTGCCATCCTGACAACCAGAAGACCATTGATGGTTGTGATCTTCTCTACTGTGAACTGAGGCGCTCTGTTCACGAAAGGATGACTCCAAATTATGCTCAGTACATTCAGCTGCTCATCGATAAGGTTGTGCCAGCACCTCACAATAAGAAAGATCAAAGGGTTAAGATGGAACCATTCAAGATGCCTCAACAAGGAGATAGACCAGAAATTCTAGCCATGTTGCCTTCTGAGCGCCGGTCCAAGGAAAATCATAACCCTGCTAGCTCCAGCTACTCTAGGCGCCCCAAGCGTGGTGCCTCACGGTTCTTCACCAGCTTGTGGCAGATGTGCAAAAAATACCAATGATGTTGCACATCAAAGACTTGCCTTGAACCAGGAAACTCGGAGGCGCCAAAATGACTTCATGGCTGCCAGAAACACCCCTGTTCCTCCTCCTAGACCTGAGATGGAGCCTGTGCATGCACCTTCTTGGGAGATGCCTTCTATTGATGATGAGATGTTTCAGAACTTTGATCTCTCCATGTACGACGCTCACGGTGGTCTTCCTCCTCGATATGCTCATGACCCTGATACTGATGGATATGGCGAGGATGATGATGAATGCAATGAACAGTATGATGATGATGATGACGAGGGTGATGATGGTGATGGTGATGGTGGCTCTCCACCCCCAGGGACCGAGTTCTATTGATGGGAGCGCTAGCATCCTGATGACCCACAAGTATAGGGGGTGTATCGTAGTATCTTCGATAAGTAAGAATGTCGATCCCAACGAGGAGCAGAAGGTGTTGACAAGCAGTTTCGATGAAGGATTCACCGTAAATGCTCAGCGTACAAGTATTCAGGGGGTTTTGATGTAACAGATGAACAAAGTACAAGTAAGTAAAATGCGAGAGAAATAATTGCAGCGAGTGGCCCAATCCTTTTTAGCACAAAGGACAAGCCGGTTTGTTTACTTATGATGACCAAACGTTCTCGAGGACACATGGGAATTTAATCTAGTGCTTTCGCTAAATACAGCTGATTAATCTTCATTGTTTTGATAAGTGTTGTGTGGGTGAACCTATGCTAATGTACCGCCCTTCCTAGGACTAATACATACTTGTGATTATACCCCTTGCAAGCATCCGCAACTACAAGAAAGTAATTAAGATAAATCTAACCACAGACTTTAAACTCGAGATCCTCGCGATCCCTCCTCGCATCGATATACCAACGGGGGCTTAGGTTTCCGTCACTCCGGCAACCCCGCAATTGGCAAACGAGTACAAGATGCATTCCCCTAGGCCCATAAATGGTGAAGTATCGTGTAGTCGACGTTCACACGACACCACTAGAAGAATGACACCACAACTTAAATATCATAACATTGAATATTACTCAACCATAATTCACTACTAACATTTAGACTTCACCCATGTCCTCAATAACTAAACGAACTACTCACGAGACATCATATGGAACATGATCAGAGGTGATATGGTGATGAATAACAATCTGAACATAAACCTTGGTTCAATGGTTTCACTCAATAGCATCAATAACAAGTAGAAATCAATACCGGGAGAGTTTCCCCTATCAAACAATCAAGATCAAACCCAAATTGCTACAGCGGTGACGATGTCCAGCGGTGGAGACGGCGGTGATGATGGTGGAGATGATGATGATGGTGATGGAGATGATGTCCAGCTCGATGGCGGTGACGATGGCGTCGATTTCCCCCTCCCGGAGGGAATTTCCCCGGCGGATTCCTGCCCGCCGGAGAGCTCTTTTCTCTCTGGTGTTCTCCGCCCCGCAGAGGCGGCTGTGACCTACCCTCTGGAGCTTAGGTTTTCGGGACGAAGGGTTTCGCGAAGAAGCGAAAGGGGCTGTGGGGGCCCCACACCACAAGGTGGCGCGGCCAGGCCATGGGCCGCGCCGCCCTATGGTCTGGGCCCACCTTGGGTCCAACTGGCTCCCCCTTCTGGCTTCCTTCGTCATCTGGAAAAATAGGATTTTTGGTGAAATTTCCTTCCACAGCTTGATCTTCCGAAATATTGCATCCTCGACGGTGCTTTTTCCAGCAGTAATCCCGGCTCCGGTGCGCGATCTCCAAATAATCATGAAACATGCAAAATAGATGAAATAACATAAGTATTGTGTCCCAATATGAAATATATCAATGAATAACAGCAAATTATGATATAAAATAGTGATGCAAATTGGACGTATCACATCCCTACTCCTTTCTTCGCCTTTTTGGTGTTCCGATGCCAAAGGGGGAGAAGAGAGTAGAGTCTAGGATCACGGGGTTCCTTGGTTGCACAAGACATGCTTGATATTTTATTTGCTTCTTGTTTGGCTTGTGCTTATTTGTTTGCTTTTTCATTTCAAGAACCATTTGCTACTTTAAATAATTCGTGTATGGACAAGTACTTGTATGCTTAATCTCTATGTTAGGATGATTATGTGTTATGCTTATATATCTTGATATGCACATGTCCATACCATGCTTGTTTCATAAAGATATTGGGGGAGCTTCTCATATTCCACAAATGGTGCACTTTGCATTCAAACGCAAATTCTCCAAGTGCATACATTATGGGGGAGCTATCTTAATATCTTATATGGAATCAAGGTTTAAACCTTATCATAATATCTATATGTGACTCTAGCTCGGTTTGTTATCGTATACCAAAAAGGGGGAGATTGTAAGGGTATTTTACCCTTATCCATTATTTTGGTAACAATGACACCGTGCTAGAGTATTTGGTCTAATACATGTCTATAAGATTATTCCCAGGTATTAGCCAATAAGGTAAAAAGGTGTATCAATGGAACAAGAAGGCAATAGGAGACCCCCCACTTCGATGAAAATCAACAAGGATCTCTCCTGCACCTGGCCGGCTAGAGGCCCGGTCAGACCGGCTCTGGCACCGGCCATACCGGCTCTGGCACCGGCCAGCCCGGCGCCGACCGGCCCCAGGGCCGGTGCCAACCGGGTGCTATCCAGTATGCTACAGAGCTTCATCGGTTTGGGCCCGGTCCCTGGCCCGGTCTGACCGGCCCCTGCGCCGGCCTGTCCGGTGCCAGGCCCGGTTGACCGAGTTTCTCGAGGAAACAGCTGAGGTGGCAAGTCACCAACGGCCATTTTTCAAGAGACTATATATATACACCCCTTCTTCTACCTCTGACGGGTTAGGCAATACACTTGAAGCTGTTCTTGATCTCTCTCTCACATACTCCATTGTTAGAAACACCAAAAGCCTCAGATCTACCCCTCCTCCACCCAAACTCAAATCCCTCTAGGCAAAAGATAGAGGAGGTCCCGATCTACCGTTCTACCAAGCCAAATCTCATTCCCCCTTGTATTCATCAAGAAGCTTGCTCTCTAGGGTTCCTTGGAAACCCTAGGTGGACAAGAGTGGTCCGGAAGCATCCGGGCTGTGGATTTGCTCCTGACAAGATTGTGACGGTTTGGAGGCTACCTCAAAGTCTACCACGAGTGAGCTATTCCTTCGTGGGATAGGCTCCGGAGAATAGGGTGAGCCTTCGTGGCGTGGGGAATCCTTCGTGGGACCTCTACCCCTCCAAACGTGACGTACCTTCTTGCAAAGGAAGGGAACACGGGAATAAACCCTCGTCTCCGCGTGCTATCGGTTATCTCTAACCGAACTCCTTACTTGTGATATAACTGCTCGTGAGAGCCTTCGTGCTCGAGTTACTTGTATCCTCATATAGGTTGTCTCACCTAGTTTGCATTAGGCTCACCTTTATATTCCGCAAAGCCTAATATTGCAAAGAAAGAATTAAAATCTGTAGAAACCTATTCACCACCCTCTAGATTTACCATCTCTGAACTTTCAGAATCGATAATCTCAAATTTATTTACCGGAAGCTCACATGTTCATGTTCTGCTGATTAATCGTCGGACAATTATTCGGAACGATGAGAAGTTTAGAACCTTATAGGTCGGAAATTCAATTCGGCTCTTGGGTGCGTATGCTCCCTCTACTAAAAAATTATATTTCAAAATGTCGAAAAATTTGGACAAAAAATTCTACATGTACATCTTCATAATATACGTGCGTTCGTCAAGTTTCACGAAAAACCAATATTTTGTGTGGTCTATATAAAAAAGAGAAAGTTTATCGTGTGAAAAACATTATTTTTAGCACTGAATTTTGTCTTTTTTACACACGTCACATGATAAGTTGATTTTTTTATGAAACGACTTTGTGAGCACGTAGCACGTGAAGATGTACGTGCCAACTTTTAGTTTCATTTTTTTTAAAATTTAAAATGTATGTAAGATGCATTTCGAAATATAGAGAGCATATGGACCCATGTTCCAAAACACCACTTCCCTTGTTATCGCACAAAAAGAGAAGCAAATCCTTACTAGGAGTGGTATTTTGGCACCCGGGAGCATATGCTCCCGGTTTTTTGAACTTCTTTTTAAATATACTTTTAAAATGTTGAAAACTTCGAACATAAAATTTAGTTGGTACATCTCGAAATTATACACGTTCACAAAGTGGTTCCACAGAAAACCGACATTTTGATTATCATCTGTAAAAAAGAAAAAATTACTGTAAAAAAAGTTGTGTACGAGATGTTTTGTTTGTTTTTTTCGAACAAGTCACAAGAAATGTCGTTTTTTCACAAAACTTGATGTGCGCACGTAAAATATCGATACGTAATTTTTGTTTAATTTTTTTTGACATTTTAAAATATTTTTTCGGTGGTAGGAACATATGCTCCCTTGTGCCGAATTGAATTTCTGATCCTTACTTATTCCACAAAGACAACAAAACGGTCAACACGGCACATGTAACGAGTGACAGTTAACCACGACGTGCAGAGTTGCAGACATCACACGATCTTCGCTTCACATACATTGCATTATCTTCCAACAAAAAACATACTACTGCACTTACATCGCAATAACAAGAACGCTATTCCGGGAACGAGGACAAGTACACGCGGCAGCTCGTCGGCCCACGACCTCACCTACGCTTACATTAGCACGCCCTGATCCATATATATACACTTATTTCGTTTTAAATTAAGTGTCGTAACTTCGATCAGATTTGATTAGCTTTGATCAGCTGCGACAATTAATTTGTAACGGAGGAAGTATATAATTACATGTTTTTTTCCATGTCTAAATACATTGTTGGGTGCATATTTCAGATATGTTATCCATTATGCAATCCAGCGCCTACAAATAACACGTTGCCTGTGCTCGTGCGACCGAGCAACACATAATGAGCTAAGGTGTAGACATATCGCAAAATGTTGCTGACTCCCGTTTACCGAGTGTAAATAGACTTGCCGTGTACCTCGGGCACTTGGCTAGCCGAATCCGGCGGTCCTCTACATATCTAAGGGAGCGCCTAGAGAATGGTTGCCCATTTTCGTTTCAATTGATTTTGCCAGTCACAAGTGTCTCGGCGGTCTGCTAATGGTGGGCTTCACGCCCGTAGTGTGGAGTGGAGTTCCATATCATGGCGGCTAGATCTGGGACACTCTAGGGTTTCTTCTTCTTGCTCCCAGGCTTGTCCAGTCGGAGCTAGGAGTGTAGGGGAAGGCCATGATCCCCTTCAATAAAACTGCCGCTCATAGCCATCTCCTGATGTGGAGATGACACGTTGGGAAACTTCCTTCAGCCGACCGTGGTAACGAGGAGAGGAAGCACGCCAACGATTTGTGCTTTGCAGCGGGAAGATGGTGGGGAAGAGTCCTCCTGCGCTTTGGAGAGAAGATCTCCAGGAGTTAATCCTTAGAAGCACTTCATCGATGACGGCTCGTCGTCCAGCTGCTAACCTTCATGGTTGTGGGGCAGCCACTCCCTCCCTCGTCGCTTGTTAGCTGGTGAGCGGTGCTCAACCTCTAGGCCTTTGTGCCAGATTGGAGGCTCTAGCGCTCATGTGATGTGCTCCCGACGCCCCAATCCCTAGTGTACATGTCCCGGGTGGTGGTGCGGTCGACCACAGTCAGCTGCTTCATCAAAGTTTTGATGGAGAAGGAGCAAGAAGAAGAAGACCTGGCCTCGTTTGCTTTTTTGTACTTTCTCCTAGGGTCTTGAGTCTTCAATGCAAATTCTAAGGGCCATATAGTATTTCTCTTTTACTTTTAGGTCTTTTTTGTAAAATTTGCTCCACTGATGATAATATAGTTGTGGCAGTCAGGGTCCTTCGAGACCCCTCCCCTTGTTAAAAAAAAATTTATTCTGCCCTGTCACAAGCAGTGTGTGCTCATTTATTGATTTGCAAAATTCTGCAACTTCAAATAATGTGCAATTTTAGACTTCATTTCTAAACCAAATTGCACCAAAAATTAATGTGCAACTTCATAATTTTAAATGTGCAAACTACCCAATTGCACATTTATGAACACAAACTTGCATAAAAACAAATATATACATATATGAGGATCGAAAGTACTCCAAAATGATTAACTGAGCTTAAGCAAATATATACATATATCAGGAGTATTGAATTAACGAGCTACGTATGATTAACTGAACTTAAACGTGCAAAAAGCATTATGTGAAATTTTCAAGCTCCAAAATGTAGAACCGAGTGCACAAGATCAGCTAATCGATAAGAATGCATAATTGCTTCTATTAAGGCTAGACATGAAACAAGGGAGATGATAATGTTGTATAAGAATGGTTTGTCCATGCTCATAATCGTTCTGCTAGATTGAGTAGTAGGAAAGATTTTAATGCACTAACTGCCGGGTCTATAATGGTGCTATATGTTGGTGAAATGCACGGTTAGAAATGTAATGTAGAAGTTTTTATGCATTTTGGGGAAATGAACAAGCTCACAACACAATGATGCTGTCAAATATTTCAGGAATTTTCAATGGATATTTGGTAGAACAAATTGTTGGCATTTTTATAGCTATGTGATAGCAATTGTTCATGGTATTAGCTATGTGATTGCAAATATACCTGGAAAATATAATAGCAAATACTACTAGGAATAACAATATTAAACCAAATATTCCTAGCAATTGGAGAACATTTGCAACATAAAAAAACACTTTTTGCAACAATACACAGAACCTAGATATCACCAAAACGCATTGTTTGAGTAGTTATACTAATCGTGGGACTATGAAACTAATCCAAGATCATTGTAAACACAAAGTTTAGCACATGATCAACAAAAGCACATGACACTATATTTTAGTAGCTGCTACTAGCTGTGAATAGGAATAGATTTGCACTGGAGATACAGCTCTCCCTCTCCATTTTCTTGCTCCTCTACCTCTTGGGACTGAATATGGTCCAACTTCTATAGTTGCAGATGTATTTCTAGGAGGTTTAAACCTTGAAGCTTCTGCATGCAGTGAAGATGTTCTTTGGGAGCCAGATTGAGATGTTGATGGTCCTCAGAAGCTCGTGTGGACACCCAAGATGAACAAGTAAGTTTGTGCTTGACAAAAATTCAGATAAAAATATTTAACACCAATTATATTCCTCACTAAAACTAATTACTAGAGTATATCCAGAAATTGTTTCTTATTACTTACGACGTGACTTCATTTGATTTGTATGAATGTGTAAGATATAATTGGTATGCATTCAGTTTTACATCCAAAACCTTTGAAAGGAAATATTTGCTACTATGTGAGCTCCAAAAATTCATAAACGGTGTGGCATTTTAAAATTTAAAAGTTCTAAAAAAAAATCCTACATTTATCCAATGATCAACTACATGAAAACGTGTAAATGCCGAGGGCTAAAAAATTTGACAAGGGTTTTTTCCAAGGCTGTAGGAATATGCCAGGGTATGCGGTGTTCCACTACTCTATGCCAAGGGTTTTCTAGCAGCAGCCATCGACAAACATGGGCCGTCAGCATGACAAGCTCTATGCGAGGCCGCCGTCAATAAACTGACCGTCGGCATAAGTGGTTTCCATGTGGCCCCGCTATTTAGACAATGAACGTCTATCAAACGGTAGCACCTGTGTCCCGACGACCGTCATGGAGTCCCTGGACATAGAAGGTTTCCCGAGGGTGGCCGTCAGCATACCTTTTTTTACGTTTTTCTACTATTAAATTGTGCTTTATTTTGATTTTTTTGCATGTACATTGACTTATACACGACTATGACACTGGTAGAAAAACAGGCTTTATTTTGATTTTTTTGCATGTACATTGACTTCTACTATTAATCATAGAAGCTGCGGCAGCACAGGGATTGACTGTAACGAGTGCCAGAGAACAAGCGGCCAACTTAGGTATTACTCTTCGTGAACTGTTAGACCTTGATGAGGCGCCAGTGCAGGAGGTAGTACTTACATATGTGAAGAATGGGCCTCTCGTCGAGCCTGCGCAGGAAGAGGATCTACCTCCACAAATGAGAGGTCTGCTGAAATGGTACAAGGGTTACATAAAAAATAAAAACGCCAAAGAATATATTTTTGCGGAAGTTGGATATGAGCATCACTTCAAACAGTACTCTGTACAAATTCATCTGAGTGAATTGTTCCAGCTTTTCAATCTGCGCGAGCTCGACAAATCTATCATCAGTTGCTACGTTCTGTAAGTGATTTATTTCTACCCCATCTCGTTCATATTGCCTGCACAATATATATGTCCTAACTATATTGTTGTGTCCGCTATTATATATGCAGATTGAAGATTAAGGAATGCAGAGTAAGGAACATCCATGATGTTGGGTTCATTGACCCACACATCGTTAATGGATATACGTTACAGCATCACCCCACCGACGTGGAGGCAGACCTGTGGCAGTTTCTTACAAAGAAGCAACTCAAAAGTGATATTCTATTTCCTTACCATTTTGGGTGAGTGTTTATGTCTTGAGCACATTCTCTTTTGTTTACTCCATGCATGGTATGTGGCCGGCTAATCGATGAGTTATGCATGACGTACTGTGCATGTATTTTGTCCGCAGGTTCCACTGGATTATGCTAGTAATTAAAATTGACAAATCAGAATGTCTCATCCACGACTCTCTGAATATGGATGCGGCGAGTTGGGCCGACATGAGAAAAATGATTCAAAAATAATTGTTTTCATTCATTTGCGCTCTATATCGATCGGCCTATTTCGTTCATTTCCTAATTAAGCTTCAAGTAATTAACTAATAACTCTCTTGTTCATTTAATTTTCTTTGCCTCGTAGGGTTTGGAGACGGTTCTCAGATACAAAGGTCGGTGAATTCAAAAAAGAGCTACATTTCATGCGGACAAAGGCTAAGAATGGTGGCGATATTCAGCCACCGGGGACCAATCTATGTGGATACTATGTCTGTGAGATGATCCGGAGATACACCTCTGAGCGCGTTCCGAGTGATACCAATGCTCAGAGGAATAACCTCCGGATGATGCTTAGTCCAGAAGCTCGCTTCCGACCATTTCAAGAGGAACTAGCTGGATGGTTCAGGAGGGAAGTCCTCGATCCTAAAGGAGAACACCATTACGAGGACGTAGAACTATACATGCATTAAATTATGTATGGAAACTTGTTCAAACTTGTATATGGTCATCCGAATATATATTGTATATTCCTCTTGAATTCTTTTTGGTTCTAATTTCAAATTTGTTTGAAATTGTACATTCATATGCATGCATGTATGTAGTACCGTAGAATAAACTCCTTCAAAATTACAATAAAGCACAAAAGAAATAAAACAATACAAATTAACAGAAAACAGCTTTAGGGGGGGGGGGGCAGGTTTAGGGGGGGCCTAAAACCCTAAACCTGCGACGGCCTTTAGTCGCGGTCGGCCAGAAGAACCGTGGACGGGCCTTTAGTCGCGGTTCGTAAGCAACCGCGACTAAAGGGTGGGGGCTTTAGTCGCGCCTATTTGGTCGCGGTTGCGCAACCGCGACTAATGGCAGTTGCGAACCGCGACCAAAGGCCCTTTTTCCACCAGTGTGATATGACCTAACCAACAATAAACCAGTTAAAATCCGATCCATTGGTCAACTACCGTTGGAAGCCGGTCAAAGGGAAAACCACGTGGGTCCACATTAGTGGCGGGTCTAGAAATTTTTCTTAGGGTGGGGCAACCAAAATAATTTGATGAATGGATGAGCTAGCTTTCCTTGTTTTTTCTTATTTCTCACTAAAATTTGTGCTATGATGAAATGCTAGGATGAGGTCTGCCCCACCCTAACACAAGCTGGCTCCACCATTGGTCCACATGTAGGACAATGGACTTTTCTCTTGGTTTGTATTTGGTTAGTTCATACGAACATGGGAAGCTAACAATACTATATCGCAAGATTCCCTCCGGTGTACTGCTATTACACACAACGAAGGACGGTTTGCCGAGTGGAAAGAAATGATCGACGTGTTCTTTTCTATCTTTGTATAGAATTGAATTGATGCACTAGCTAACTGAGTCTGAACAGAGAAAAATAACCGATCATTATAATCTAACACTCCGGTATCTTGGGTGCCCGCACATGCAGGTAAAAACTCTTCCCAAGTTCCAAATTAACCTCTCTATCCGCTCAGTAGCCTAGCCTAGCATGCATGTTGTCTGGTGAGGGATATATCTACTGCTAGTCAGATATGCTATCGATCTCTCTTTCCTCCAACTTGCATGTATGAATCTAGCTAGTGGAAGATTTCAACACAGGTCACTCTTGTTACTTTGGATGTTTCCTTCCCACTCTACAGGCTCCAGCCTCCAGCTAGCTGTACGTGTTTCTCCCTGGCTATGATTTCAAAGGGCGATGACGAGCTAGCAAGCTCGACTTGGAGTTTATTTTGTCCATTTAACCCCGGGCGCGCGACATGCATCTGCAGAAATGCACATACCACACGATCGATTTTCTTCTTCACATATACGTACACACTACGGGAAAATCAGGCGCTGCCGTGCAGCCAAGCTTTGCCGTGAGCTGCTGCACGGCAAAGATTTCTTTGCCGTGCGTAGCAAGAAGAGCCCACGGCAACGCAAAAATGCACGGCAACGAATGAGAGCAGCGCACGGCAAAGAAACACAGCACGGCAAAGAAAGATATGGCGCACGGCAAAGAAGTTCCTCACGGCAAAGAATGGGAGCAGCGCACGGCAAAGATTTTAGGACGGCAAAGTCCCTGCAAGCCGCACGGCAAAGAAACAGCGCACGGCAAAGGCCTGGGCACTGCCGTGCACCGCCCCTTTGCCGTGCAGACAGACCAGTTGCACGGCAAAGGGTCCTTTGCCGTGCGCTTCTCCCTTTGCCGTGCGCCAATATACATTTTATTTGTTTTTCTAACTATTTTATTTCATCTACTACTTATATTTATTTTGTTAATTAGTTTTTCTTTTTGATGACAATTTATTACACTATGTGAAATACAAAATTAGTCTCCATGCTCATCCCCCACATATATCGGGGTTCCGGTGCTCCGGCGGCCGTCCCCCTCCTTCCCCCCAAAACGGCGGGACGGTGGGTCTACCCCCTAGATTTCTCCGCGCGAGGTTCCACCAATATACCTTTTCATAGGTTTAGGTTTGTTTAGTCCATGGACATATGGAAAACCATGTGTGGTACCCTTTGGCACAGTCTAGCCCCCGATATACCCGTGGCGGGACATTTCACCGTACACGTCCGGGAATCGTTAAGTGTTATCGCCCGAAGGTGAGGAATGTCGGACCGGGGATCCATGCCATGCACCATTTGGTGAATTACACCTAGCATCACACTTTGAAACATAGAATAGGTCCACATGCAAGGTTTGGTGGGGTTCCGGTGCTCCGGCGGTCGTTATCCCCCTCCTCCCCCAAAACAGCGGAACGTGTGCCCCGGCGGGTCTACCCCCTAGATTTCTCCGCGCGAGGGTGCACCAATGTAAATTTTCATTCTTTTAGGTTTGTTTAGTACATATACACATGGAGAACCAAAGATTGGGACCCTTTGGCACATATACCCGCGACTAGAGCCATTATCACACGATCGACGGTGTGCCTGGTCTACTGGTTAGGGTTAGGTGTAGGGTTAGGGCTAGGGTTTAGGGGCTAGGGCTAGGGTTTAGGTTAAAGGGTAAGTATTTATGGTTAGGTATAGGTTTAGGGTTTAGGGTTAGGGTTAGATGCATGGTTCTGCAGCTCCGGCGTCGTGGTTTAGGGATTTAGAGGGGTTTAGGGCTCGAAGCCTCCCCAGTTTAGGGTTTAGGGTTTAGGGAGCTACTTTTGCACCATTACACCTTGCACCACACTTTGACACATAGCATAGGTCCACATGCAAGGTTTGGTGGGGTTCCGGTGCTCCGGCGGTCGTTATCCCCCTCCTCCCCCAAAACAGCGGAACGCGTGCCCCGGCGGGTCTACCCCCTAGATTTCTCCGCGCAGGGTGCACCAATGTAACTTTTCATTCTTTTAGGTTTGTTTAGTACATATACACATGGAGAACCAATATTGGGACCCTTTGGCACATATACCCGAAGCTAGAGCCATTATCACACGATCGACGGTGTGCTCGATCTACTCAGTTAGGGTTAGGTGTAGGGTTAGGGCTAGGGTTTAGGGGCTAGGGCTAGGGTTTAGGTTAAAGGGTAAGTATTTATGGTTAGGTATAGGTTTAGGGTTTAGGGTTAGGGTTAGGGTTTATGATGCATGGTTCTGCAGCTCCGACGTCGTGGTTTAGGGATTTAGAGGGGTTTAGGGCTCGAAGCCTCCCAGGTTTAGGGTTTAGGGTTTAGGGGAGCTACTTTTGCACCATTACACCTTGCACCACACTTTGAAACATATCATAGGTCCACATGCAAGGTTTGGTGGGGTTCCGGTGCTCCGGCGGTCGTTATCCCCCTCCTCCCCCAAAACAGCGGAACGCGTGCCCCGGCGGGTCTACCCCCTAGATTTCTCCGCGCAGGGTGCACCAATGTAACTTTTCATTCTTTTAGGTTTGTTTAGTACATATACACATGGAGAACCAATATTGGGACCCTTTGGCACATATACCCGCAGCTAGAGCCATTATCACACGATCGACGGTGTGCTCGATCTATCGGTTAGGGTTAGGTGTAGGGTTAGGGCTAGGGTTTAGGGGCTAGGGCTAGGGTTTAGGTTAAAGGTAAGTATTTATGGTTAGGTATAGGTTTAGGGTTTAGGGTTAGGGTTAGATGCATGGTTCCGCAGCTCCGGCGTCGTGGTTTAGGGATTTAGAGGGGTTTAGGGCTCGAAGCCTCCCCAGTTTAGGGTTTAGGGTTTAGGGAGCTACTTTTGCACCATTACACCTTGCACCACACTTTGACACATAGCATAGGTCCACATGCAAGGTTTGGTGGGGTTCCGGTGCTCCGGCGGTCGTTATCCCCCTCCTCCCCCCAAAACAGCGGAACGCGTGCCCCGGCGGGTCTACCCCCTAGATTTCTCCGCGCGAGGGTGCACCAATGTAACTTTTCATTCTTTTAGGTTTGTTTAGTACATATACACATGGAGAACCAATATTGGGACCCTTTGGCACATATACCCGCAGCTAGAGCCATTATCACACGATCGACGGTGTGCCTGATCTACTGGTTAGGGTTAGGTGTAGGGTTAGGGCTAGGGTTTAGGGGCTAGGGCTAGGGTTTAGGTTAAAGGTAAGTATTTATGGTTAGGTATAGGTTTAGGGTTTAGGGTTATGGTTAGATGCATGGTTCACGCGCTCGCGTCGTGGTTTAGGGATTTAGAGGGGTTTAGGGCTCGAAGCCTCCCCGGCTTAGGGTTTAGGGTTTAGGGAGCTACTTTTGCACCATTACACCTTGCACCACACTTTGACACATAGAATAGGTCCACATGCAAGGTTTGGTGGGGTTCCGGTGCTCCGGCGGTCGTTATCCCCCTCCTCCCCCCAAAACAACGGAACGCGTGCCCCGGCGGGTCTACACCCCTAGATTTCTCCGCGCGAGGGTGCACCAATGTAACTTTTCATTCTTTTAGGTTTGTTTAGTACATATACACATGGAGAACCAATATTGGGACCCTTTGGCACATATACCCGAAGCTAGAGCCATTATCACACGATCGACGGTGTGCTCGATCTACTCGGTTAGGGTTAGGTGTAGGGTTAGGGCTAGGGTTTAGGGGCTAGGGCTAGGGTTTAGGTTAAAGGGTAAGTATTTATGTTTAGGTGTAGGTTTAGGGTTTAGGGTTTAGGGTTAGGGTTAGGGTTTATGATGCATGGTTCTGCAGCTCCGGCGTCGTGGTTTAGGGATTTAGAGGGGTTTAGGGCTCGAAGCCCCCCAGTTTAGGGTTTAGGGTTTAGGGGAGCTACTTTTGCACCATTACACCTTGCACCACACTTTGAAACATATCATAGGTCCACATGCAAGGTTTGGTGGGGTTCCGGTGCTCCGGCGGTCGTTATCCCCCTCCTCCCCCCAAAACAGCGGAACGCGTGCCCCGGCGGGTCTACCCCCCTAGATTTCTCCGCGCGAGGGTGCACCAATGTAACTTTTCATTCTTTTAGGTTTTTTTAGTACATATACACATGGAGAACCAATATTGGGACCCTTTGGCACATATACCCGAAGCTAGAGCCATTATCACACGATCGACGGTGTGCACGATCTACTTGGTTAGGGTTAGGTGTAGGGTTAGGGCTAGGGTTTAGGGGCTAGGGCTAGGGTTTAGGTTAAAGGGTAAGTATTTATGGTTAGGTATAGGTTTAGGGTTTAGGGTTAGGGTTAGATGCATGGTTCTGCAGCTCCGCGTCGTGGTTTAGGGATTTAGAGGGGTTTAGGGCTCGAAGCCTCCCCGGTTTAGGGTTTAGGGTTTAGGGAGCTACTTTTGCACCATTACACCTTGCACCACACTTTGACACATAGCATAGGTCCACATGCAAGGTTTGGTGGGGTTCGGTGCTCCGGCGGTCGTTATCCCCCTCCTCCCCCAAAACGAGCGGAACGCGTGCCCCGGCGGGTCTACCCCCTAGATTTCTCCGCGCAGGGTGCACCAATGTAACTTTTCATTCTTTTAGGTTTGTTTAGTACATATACACATGGAGAACCAATATTGGGACCCTTTGGCACATATACCCGCAGCTAGAGCCATTATCACACGATCGACGGTGTGCACGATCTCTCGGTTAGGGTTAGGTGTAGGGTTAGGGCTAGGGTTTAGGGGCTAGGGCTAGGGTTTAGGTTAAAGGTAAGTATTTATGGTTAGGTATAGGTTTAGGGTTTAGGGTTAGGGTTAGATGCATGGTTCGCGGCTCCGGCGTCGTGGTTTAGGGATTTAGAGGGGTTTAGGGCTCGAAGCCTCCCCGGTTTAGGGTTTAGGGTTTAGGGAGCTACTTTTGCACCATTACACCTTGCACCACACTTTGACACATAGCATAGGTCCACATGCAAGGTTTGGTGGGGTTCCGGTGCTCGGCGGTCGTTATCCCCCTCCTCCCCCAAAACAGCGGAACGCGTGCCCCGGCGGGTCTACCCCCTAGATTTCTCCGCGCGAGGGTGCACCAATGTAACTTTTCATTCTTTTAGGTTTGTTTAGTACATATACACATGGAGAACCAATATTGGGACCCTTTGGCACATATACCCGCAGCTAGAGCCATTATCACACGATCGACGGTGTGCACGATCTACTTGGTTAGGGTTAGGTGTAGGGTTAGGGCTAGGGTTTAGGGGCTAGGGCTAGGGTTTAGGTTAAAGGTAAGTATTTATGGTTAGGTATAGGTTTAGGGTTTAGGGTTAGGGTTAGATGCATGGTTATGCAGCTCCGGCGTTGTGGTTTAGGGATTTAGAGGGGTTTAGGGCTCGAAGCCTCCCCAGTTTAGGGTTTAGGGTTTAGGGAGCTACTTTTGCACCATTACACCTTGCACCACACTTTGAAAAATAGCATAGGTCCACATGCAAGGTTTGGTGGGGTTCCGGTGCTCCGGCGGTCGTTATCCCCCTCCTCCCCCCAAAACAGCGGAACGCGTGCCCCGGCGGGTCTACCCCCTAGATTTCTCCGCGCGAGGGTGCACCAATGTAACTTTTCATTCTTTTAGGTTTGTTTAGTACATATACACATGGAGAACCAATATTGGGACCCTTTGGCACATATACCCGCAGCTAGAGCCATTATCACACGATCGACGGTGTGCCTGATCTACTGGTTAGGGTTAGGTGTAGGGTTAGGGCTAGGGTTTAGGGGCTAGGGCTAGGGTTTAGGTTAAAGGTAAGTATTTATGGTTAGGTATAGGTTTAGGGTTTAGGGTTAGGGTTAGATGCATGGTTCTGCAGCTCGCGTCGTGGTTTAGGGATTTAGAGGGGTTTAGGGCTCGAAGCCTCCCCGAGTTTAGGGTTTAGGGTTTAGGGAGCTACTTTTGCACCATTACACCTTGCACCACACTTTGACACATAGCATAGGTCCACATGCAAGGTTTGGTGGGGTTCCGGTGCTCCGGCGGTCGTTATCCCCTCCTCCCCCAAAACAGCGGAACGCGTGCCCCGGCGGGTCTACCCCCTAGATTTCTCGCGCGAGGGTGCACCAATGTAACTTTTCATTCTTTTAGGTTTGTTTAGTACATATACACATGGAGAACCAATATTGGGACCCTTTGGCACATATACCCGAAGCTAGAGCCATTATCACACGATCGACGGTGTGCCTGATCTACTGGTTAGGGTTAGGTGTAGGGTTAGGGCTAGGGTTTAGGGGCTAGGGCTAGGGTTTAGGTTAAAGGGTAAGTATTTATGGTTAGGTATAGGTTTAGGTTTTAGGGTTAGGGTTAGATGCATGGTTCTGCAGCTCCGGCGTCGTGGTTTAGGGATTTAGAGGGGTTTAGGGCTCGAAGCCTCCCCAGTTTAGGGTTTAGGGTTTAGGGGAGCTACTTTTGCACCATTACACCTTGCACCACACTTTGAAACATATCATAGGTCCACATGCAAGGTTTGGTGGGGTTCCGGTGCTCCGGCGGTCGTTATCCCCTCCTCCCCCCAAAACAGCGGAACGCGTGCCCCGGCGGGTCTACCCCCTAGATTTCTCCGCGCGAGGGTGCACCAATGTAACTTTTCATTCTTTTAGGTTTGTTTAGTACATATACACATGGAGAACCAATATTGGGACCCTTTGGCACATATACCCGAAGCTAGAGCCATTATCACACGATCGACGGTGTGCCTGATCTACTGGTTAGGGTTAGGTGTAGGGTTAGGGCTAGGGTTTAGGGGCTAGGGCTAGGGTTTAGGTTAAAGGGTAAGTATTTATGGTGAGGTATAGGTTTAGGGTTTAGGGTTAGGGTTAGGGTTTATGATGCATGGTTCTGCAGCTCCGGCGTCGTGGTTTAGGGATTTAGAGGGGTTTAGGGCTCGAAGCCTCCCAGTTTAGGGTTTAGGGTTTAGGGGAGCTACTTTTGCACCATTACACCTTGCACCACACTTTGAAACATATCATAGGTCCACATGCAAGGTTTGGTGGGGTTCCGGTGCTCCGGCGGTCGTTCTCCCCCTCCTCCCCCAAAACAGCGGTATGCGTGCCCCCGGCGGGTCTACCCCCCTAGATTTCTCCGCGCGACATGCAACAATGTACTTTTTCATTGAAAAGCATGATACATACATTAATAAATAATACACATGTTCAAAAAACAGCTTTAGTATAATTTTGAAATACTACTCAATGTTGTTCATAATTAAAATGGTAAAAAAAAATGTTTGCCGTGCGTAAGCGCACGGCAAAGAGGGCTGCCGCACGGCAAAGGGGTCTTTGCGCACGGCAAAGTCCTTCCCGCACGGCAAAGCCTCCCTGCCGCACGGCAAAGACATGCGCACGGCAAAGACCCGCCACTTAACCTAAATCGGGTCGATCCGACCAGGTGTTTGGCTAGATCGAGCACGCGCGCCACCGCCTAGCTCCTCCCACACGCACCGAGCGCCGCCGCCCACCTCCTGCTCCCCCTCTGCCCCCCCGGCCAGCCGCCGGCGCCACCCCCACCGCACACACAGCCGCCGCCCACCTCCTCTCCCCCTCTGCCCCTCCGGCCAGCCGCCGCCCCCCCCCCGCCTGCGCTGCCCCGCCCACGCCGTCGCCCTCCCCCTCCGGCCAGCCGCCGCCCCACCCCCGCCTCCGCTGCCCTGCCCACGCCGTCGCCCTCCCCTCCGGCTAGCCGCCGCCCCACCCCGCCTCCGCTGCCCTGCCCACGCCGTCGCCCTCTTCCCCGACCTCCTGTCGCCGACCACCACTCCGACCTGCCGCTGCCGGGCACCTCCCCCACAAGCTGCTACCGGTAAG
Source organism: Lolium rigidum (assembly GCF_022539505.1). NCBI lineage: Eukaryota > Viridiplantae > Streptophyta > Magnoliopsida > Poales > Poaceae > Lolium > Lolium rigidum. The sequence goes on along the minus strand of NC_061514.1, from coordinate 53,331,901 downwards.
CTCCCTCTTCCCCTCCTGCATCTAGTTTTGCTAAGAATTACATCTCTTTTCCTGTCGAATTGAATGGGTAGCCAGTAGAGAAATCTTGCGGGTATGGTGACGACCTTTCAGTCAATGAAAAATTGCTGTCTGCATATGGAGTAGATTTAGTGAATTTACTGTAGTATAAATTAGAAATAGGATTTTAGTTTAGTATGAATTAGAAATAGGATTTTAGTTTAGTATAAGATTTTAGTGTTTAGTATAAATTAGAAATACGAATTTAGTTTTGAAAAAGGTGTTTATGATACGGATATGTTAATACTAGGCACATATGGCAAAAATAAGATAATGTGCCGGAAGGAAATTATTTATGGTGAAGTAATATTGTTATACAACTATTATAAAAAATTCTTGTTCACTTGCATGACTATTTTATTTTTTCGTTAAGCAGACGATGCTTCGAGGTGGACACGAGGGGCGGCGTTGCGGGGGTGTTTGACGGGGCGTTCTGGATCTTCTTCGGCGATTCTCTCAGAGGGTTGTTGATCTTCTTCGCCGGCTGTCGATCACGCTTCGAGGGTGAGAATCCATTCGCCTCTTTTGTACCTAGGTTTTCTTTGTGTCTAGATCACCAAGTCTGTCGCGATACCTAGGCGTCTCTTCCCGACCGTAAGGGTTACGCGGATAAATATGCATTAGTGGTCTCGCATATTATGAACCGTAACTCTTACGGCATTTATCGGGACAGCCGGCGGATGCGTAGTTGGGTACGTTCTCCGTGCTCTACCCCGATCCGAGAGCGGGATTTCGGTAGCGCCTCCCCTTGTTCTCCGGATGCACACCCCTCTCGGCTTTTTGCCGAGACGTGTATCGGGAGAGCAGCGGGGAGGTGCTGCCGAAATTCTGTCTCGGATCGGAGTAGAGCTGGAGAACGTACTCAATCTACGGATCCGGCGGCTGCTAGGAGCCCACCTAGTAGAGTTTCGGGTTGATGCACGCGTAAAATAAATAAATATATGATGCATTTATTTCCTATTTGATATATAAATGCTATGTTCGTCTGTTTTGTTGCTTGATTAGAGGATGGATAATCGTGGCTGGATGTACGATGGCAGAATCGGTCGGTGGGACTATACTCGATGAATGGGGAGAAAAGACCGAGCAGTTTGTGGATAGGGCGTTTGCCATCCCTAGCAGACCTATAAGTGTTTGGTGCCCTTGTAGTAAGTGCGCTAACCGAAAGGCACAGGACAAGGAAACTATGAGTATGCACCTGATCAAGTTTGGGTTCACACCGTCCTACAGGATTTGGACTTACCATGGAGAAAAGGCAAAGAAACGTGCTAGGAAGGAGGTGCGGCAGATTCAACCTAGGGGGAATATGACACTCTGGTTTTGATAGGTGCTTAGAAAACTTGGCTAATGGTAATGTGCCCGAAAGCTCTCATGTAGAGGTGGAGACACCTCGGGATGCGGAGACAAGTGAGGACCCGGAGGAAAACACAAAGGAGTATTATGAGGCTCTGTTTGCTTCGCGAAACCTCTACATGAAAATACGGAGGTTACCCAACTAGATGCCATCGCTCGCCTTATGGCCTTGAAGTGCCATAGGAACTTGTGCAGAGATGGGTTCGATGAACTTCTGGTCATTGTAGGCAGCCTTCTGCCGAAAGGGCACCTCTTGCCGCAAAACTTCTACTATTCGACCAAATTGCTCAGTGACCTTAAGATGTCATCTCAGCAGATACACGCTTGTCCAAAGGGATGCATGCTATTCAGAGAGGAGCACGCCGACACAAATTATTGCATCAAATGCAATTCCTCTAGGTACTTTGAGGTAGACCGCAATGGTGATGGTCGGAAGAGGCGGACCACGGTTGCCAAGAATATCCTCCGCTGTCTTCCAGTTCTACCGAGGATCCGGCGGCTCTTCATGACCGAGGATACTGCCCGGCGGATGAGGTGGGCCGTGGAAGGAAACAGATACACCGACAAGATGATACATCCGTCGGATGGTACTGCATGGAAGAACTTTGTGAAGAAATTTCCATTGAAAGCAGGTGACCCGAGGAGCGTAGCAGTTGCGATATCAACTGATGGGTTCAATCCATATGGTATGTCGGCTGCAGGTATACGGTTGTTGGCCGGTGTTTGTTATTCCCATGAACCTCCCCCCGGCGTCTCGCATGAGATCAGAGAACATGTTTGTGTCGATGATAATCCCGGGGCCCAAATACCCGGGCAAGAACATGAATGTGTACCGGAACCGCTGGTGGATGACTTGGTTCGTGGCTGGGAAGGTCGCGGGATCCGAACATATGACGCATCAAAGAAGGAGTACTTCGATATGTATGTGTGGTACCACACGTCCCCGCATGACCTGCCATCACGTGCTTTGTTCTGCGGGTGGTGTACACATGGGAAGTGGCCTTGCCCACGAGTGCGGACAGGCCGTGACTTTCTTCTCGGCTAAACAAGGGAGGCAAGTATTCATGCTTTGATGAAGCTCGACAGTTCCTTGAGCGGAGGCATGCATACGGGAGTGATGTAAAGAGTTTCAAGAAAGGCCGTGTTGTCCGTGGCCCGAAGCCAATTCCGAAGACCGGAACGGAAATCAAGGCCGAGTTAGATGCTCTTCAGCCTAGCCCCGATGGGAATGGTTTCTTAGGATATGGGGAGACACACCAATGGACTCACAAGCCGTGCTTATGGAAGCTCCCTTACTTTGAGTTTCTCGAGCTCCCGCATAACATTGATGTAATGCACACCGAGAAGAATATCGGTGAAGCCATTTGGAGCACGATTGTGGACACTGAGAAGACGAAGGATAACATAAAGGCTCGAATTGATCAAGAAATGTGGTGTGATAGGCCGGAGTTGAACATGCAGCCACCTAATGGTGCCAAAAAAACTTGGACTAAGCCACACGCTCCGTTCTGCCTCACAAAGGCCCAAAAAAGGGAGGTCTTCCAATGGATGAAGGACTCCTTGTTTTTCCCCGATGGGTTCGCAGCCAACTGGATGAGGGGCCTGAACATTGAAACGCTGCGAGTACAAGGACCGAAGAGTCATGACTACCACATATGGCTTGAGCGGATAATGCCGGTGATGATTCGAGGCTATGTCCCCGAGAAGACTTGGCGAGTGCTAGCGAGGTTGAGTTTTTTCTTCCGCCGATTTGTGCTAGGGAGTTAGACACTAAAGTGATTGAGAAGCTGGATGAAGAGGCACCCGTGTTGCTTTGCGATCCGGAGAAGATCTTTCCTCCAGGGTTTTTAATCCGATGCAACACATGATCCTGCACCTCGCGGAGGAGTGCTTAAAGGGGGGCCCGAATTGGGGCCGTTGGCAGTTTGGTCCCGAGAGAGAAACACAAAAGCTTCGTCAATTGACTGGCAATAAATGCAAGATCGAAGCATCCATGGCCGAGGCAGTCCTGAACGTGGAGGTGGCAAACTTCACCACTAAGCACTATGATCCCAACATTCCCACAAAGCACAACACGGTCCTCCGTTACAATGCCGCCAACAATGAAGAAGTACCCAAGCTTAGCATCTTCGTGGGGCTTGGTGGCAAGTCAAGTGGCTCGAAGCCGTACAGAACGGACCTACATGAGCGGACCTTGATCCACTCGTATGTCTTAAACACCATGGTCGAAGTGAAGCCGTACATCGAGTAAGTGCGAACCATTTAATTATTCGCAAACATTCACTCGTATGTTCGTGGCTAACTCTTCCTCTTTTCATCGGTATAGGAAATTCAAGGCTATACATTGGAAGAATACCCACGGGGAGCCTACCCCGGAAGAATCCAAGCAAATTTTCGATAAGGGAGGCGGTTTCGGTTTCGATAGCTGGTTTTGTAATTTGGTACTATTCTATCCAAATTAGCTAGCACTTCCGACATTTATCGGTCATTTCTCGTTCTAAACTTCTTGTGCTAAACTTGTAGGCAAGAGCTGACAAAGAGATGAAGTCAGAGCTAAGAAAAATTGCTAGGGGCTTTGACCATTCCGTAGAAGCGTTCAACTCCTATGACGTGAACGGGTATCGCTTCCGGACCCATCAATACACAACAAGCCGGCCCAACGCGAAGACAATAAATAGTGGGGTGGTATGTCAAGGTGATGATGGGCTCCATTACTATGGAAGAGTCGAGGGTATATACGAGCTGAATTACGGGTTTCACAAAGGGCTAAATCCCGTCGTCTTCAAATGCCATTGGTTTGACCCACGTCGGGTGAGACGGGATCCTGAAATTGGGTTGGTCGAAGTTGAAAGGAACTCCGTTTATAAGGGAGAGGATGTGTACATCTTGGCAACCCAGGCCTTTCAAGTATTCTATCTCCCGTACGCGTGCGAAACCCGACAAAACGTCTACATGGATGGGATGTTGTGATGACGGTGCCTTCACGCAATAGGCCGCCCCCGCCAAACAAGGACGATTACCGCCGCGTAGACCCCGCAGCAAGGAGTGTCGAGTTTTATCGGGAAGAAGGGCTCCCCGGCCATTTCACAATCGGCTTGCCGACTATCGATGACATGGTCGTAGACGATGAACAAGAAGACGCGGGCATGGATGGAGACAATGCGGAAGATGAAGCCGAGGATGTCCGTGCCCCGGAAGACCCGAGTTTGCTCGAGGCGTTCAAAGCGGGGATTGACCTCGATGCGAGATGGACCACCTCCGGGTTTCATTGATGATTATTGGTTCGCCGAGCCCGATGACGATGAGGAGACACGCGGTCCAATCACGGATGGCGACACGGAGCTACTGATCTATGTAGTAGTAATTGTGAGGCTAGCCTATTTGTAATAACTCCGTGTAATAGAGATTGTCTAGCTAGGTTATTTGTAAGAACTCCGTGTAATAGAGATTGTCTAGCTAGGTTATTTGTAAGAACTCCGTGCTATGTTTGAGAGAACTCTATGGTAGCTATTTGTTGCTTCCACTAATTAATTAATGTTCATCCTTTTGCATTATTTGTTTCTTTCATTAATGTTCATCTACTTATATTTCTGTTGCTTTCACTAATATTTATCTCTTTACAATATTGCGTACTAATAAACCACTCTCTTCATTTGTGTTTGCAGGTGACTGAAGCATGCCGCCAAAAAAAAGGGTGGCGGTCTTAAAAAGAAGCTCAAGGACTTGGTAGGTGTAGGGACTTCGAGGCGGGGCCGAGCTACTACCCCCTCCTAGCCCCCCTCCTGTCGCTCCCACGGGCGGCCGCGTAGGAAGAATGCGACGCGGGTACTCACTCCTAGTCCTAGCCCCCTCCCGCAGCCGATGATGATGACGAGGAGGAGGACCGGGAGCACCACGGGGGTGGGGAGGACCCGGAGGAGGAGGTGGGTGGGGAGGACCGAGGAGGAGGAGGTGGGTGGGGAGGACCGGGAGGAGGAGGGGGACGAGGAGGACCTCTCGGAGGATGAGGGGTTGGGGAACTTAGTGTTCGATCCTGATCCAAACCTAGAGTGGTGTGAGCCGGAGGATTACCGATACGTTCCAGGCTGTGGAGAGGCCGAGGCCACGTGATAGGAAGCCATATCGGCGTGGGATAACACAGCTCCCCTCGCCGAAGAGCGCGGCGCTACGAGCACGTTGTTCTTGTTCCCTATGGAAGGAGGTACATGTTAATTTTTGGCACTTCGTTATCGCAATTTTGTCATTATCAAAATTATTATCACATACATATTGATGTTGTCGTTTGATGGTGCAGCTCGTTCCAGTTTGAAGACCCGACGCAGAGACCGCCACGTGGGTACTCGAACATCCTTGGGGGCCTACTTAGATGGTATTTCCCTGGGATAGTCAATCTCCCTACTGGTGGCTGCGACGTAGCTTGGAGGTGGGCGCACTACGGCCTCGCGGAAGATCCTCTTGGCCGCGGCACCGCGGCGGATTTGGTTGTTGCCAAATTCTGGGTACGTGACTTTTGACTTCTTACCATTCATACACTCTCCTTGGTTCACAATAATTGCACTAATGCCCCTTGTTTTACCTATGTGCATGGTTGCAGAAATTCTTCAAGAGGGCCGAGGGCAAGGAGAATGCGTGCGATGATGTCCTACACCAGCTTGCAAGGAAGAGGGTGACCGGCATGCACTACGAGGCACGTATTCAATGCGTCCGCGACCGGCACGCCGACCGCTTCGTCCACATGAGTAAGGAGGACGCTCGCGACACGCTCATGCGGCCGTGGCAGTACTTGCGGGTATTTGCATTTATGTGTTATTGATTTCTTTATCGCCATGTAGTTTATTTTACCATAATGGGTTTATCTTGTGCATGTAGAACCCTCCTCGGTACGTCGGCAACGACGATAGGTGCTTTCGTGCGATGGTCATGTGGTGGACATGCCCCCGGTACCTCAAGAAGCACGAGGAGGGCAAGAAGAAGCGGGCGAGAGATGCGAGGTGGATCGCATATCCAAGGCAGCATCCCCATCTCTCTTCACCTGCAGAAGGAGGTGAGCAAATTAATGGTTCCTTCATTCTTTGAATTCTTGTTATATATTTGTTAACTCCGCAAGGGTGTGTCACTTCACTCAATGACATGTTCTCTTTTGCAGGAAGTCAGGACAGGAGCGAAGCCTAACGTCTTTGCCGTGCTAAAGAAGATGAAGCAAAGGAAGACGCCTGATCCTGAGACGGGGTCCGTGTGGGTTAACCCGCAATCCGAGACCCGAGTGCACGTCGTATGTCTCCAAGTTCAAGCAGAAGTACGGCGAGGAGGCCAATCCGGAGGCCGAGGACTTTGACCCCGAGGTCGCGGTGCTTGCGGGAGAAGGCTTGAAGCATGGCCGCCTATGGTTTGGTGACGGGTGCGTCGACCCGGCGAGGGTTCCCTCTCTCCGCCGGATCCGTCGTGGTCGTAAGAGCGGCCAGCCCGAGGTAGAGCCCCGGCCACGGGCTTCGGATCTAGCCGTCGAGCGGTTACGGGTATGTTCTTCCTCGGGTCTCTACATTTCCTTTACATGCTTTCCATTGAAATGTTAATGACATCGCGGCAACACAACGTAGGAGGAGATGGCAGCGAAGGAGCGAGCGGCACAGGAGCACGCACGGAACATGGAGCGGCAGATTCGGAGTACCAGCAGCGAGCGAGACACGGATGATGCAGCAGATGCAACGACAGCAGCGAGATGATGCAGCAGCGAGCAGGCACAAATGAGGCTGGCTGATGAGCCGGACGGCTCTGTCTTCTCCACCGGGGAGTCTTCCTCCTCCACCTTACTCCATGTGGATGCCGCCACCGCCCACTCGGACCCGGGGACACCTATCACCGTCAACAACATGAACATCATCCGGAGCATGAACCTCGGTGAGTCCTCTTGTGCCCAACCCGCTACTTGTACTTGTTCAAGTGTTCAATATGCAAATGCAAATGCAAATGTTCATTCCATCAACCTTATAGATAATTATTCACAAGGCAATAACAATGAGGCCGGCGGAAGCGGAGGAGGACAATAAGGTTGATGGCATGATCTTGATGGATTTGTGGACATTACACTTGTTATGGATTGTACTTGTACTTGATGTGTGTTGATGTATTTGTGGACATTGCACTTGTACTTGATGTATTTGTGGACATTGCACTTGTTATGCATAAACTATGTGTGCTCGATGTATTTGTGGTGTTGTTCATGTGTTTGGTGATGCTATGGTGAATATATATGTTGTATATGTTATATATATGTGAAATGCAATTTTGAAATGCAGGGATTAAAGAAAAACAGAAAAAAATGAAAAAAACAGGGGCCTTTGCCGTGTGTATGCACACGGCAAAGGACATTTGGTCACTTTGCCGTGTGCATACACACAGCAAAGGCGCCACGTGGCGCAAGCCTGTAGACCTGGTATGCTGCTCCGGCGTGCCTGGAGGGAGTTTTGCCGTGCGTGGTGGGGCGTGGCCGCACGGCAAAGTGTGGCCGCACGGCAAATTGTTGCCGCACGGCAAAGGGTGGCCGCACGGCAAAGGATCTGCCGCGACGGCAAAGAAAAGCCGCACGGCAACGAAGCGCATGCACGGCAACGATAGCTCGCACGGCAAAGCGGCTGCCGCACGGCAACGCAACGCGCGCACGGAAAAGCCCTTTGCCGGGCAAGTTGGTCAGGCGCACGGCAATGTTGTCTTTGCCGTCGGGGACAATGTCGTGCAGACGTTGCCGTGCGTCGACGCACGGCAAAGCCTTTGCCGTGCAAAATAGGCTCTTTGCCGTGCGATCGGTCGCACGGCAACGCCTGTTTCTCCCGTAGACACTCCACATTGCATTGCATAATTAATTAAATAATTCACCCGCGATTCCAGCAACGGAACGACAAATCCTCCATGCGCGCCTTTCGTGCTCGTTGAAGCAACGATCACGATGGATGGATTCATCCATGTCGACCAAAGACAGCTAGCGCGGTGCTACGTATCGTGTATAACCTTGTTCCGTCGCTGCCCCCGTGCCCCGGCCACAGCAGCCTCACGTACGTAAGGCTACGGCTATATAAACACGCCCACTTTCTTCTTCTTCTCTCACACCAGCTAACACTAGCTAAGAGCAACAAGGGTCAGGCCCAAGAGGCAAGCTAGATATCATATCGGACATGGCTCGCATTGCGACGCTTGTGCTGGTGGTGCTGCTCTCCGTGGTCGTGCAGCTCGTGCCGTCCGCGGCCTGCCCCACCTGCCCTCCCCCGAAGCCTCCACCGCCGCCACCGCCCCGGAAGCTCAAGCCTCCGCCGTCGTCCGTGCCCTGCCCTCCGCCACCGCACTCTCCCAAGCCGGGGCCGCCGCACACTCCTACACCCACGCCCAAGCCACCGCACACTCCTACACCCATGCCCACGCCGCCACACACTCCCACGCCCACGCCACCGCACACGCCGCCGCATACTCCCACGCCCACGCCGCCCACGCCTATGCCTGCACCGCCGCACACTCCCACGCCCACGCCCACGCCTGCACCGCCGCACACTCCCACGCCCACACCGCCGACGCCTATGCCTGCACCGCCGCATACTCCCACGCCCACGCCGACGCCCACACCGCCGACCCCTGTGATTCCGACACCAACACCTCCGACTCCTGTCACCCCAACACCACCCACCCCGCCGCCATCGTCGCCGACGGGAAAGTGCCCCGTGGACACGCTGAAGCTTCTGTCGTGCGTGGACGCCCTCAACGGGCTGGTGCACGCGGTTTTGGGGGCAAACCCGAGTCAGACCTGCTGCCCGCTGCTGTCTGGCGTCGCCGGCGTGGACGCAGCGTTGTGCCTCTGCACCACCATCAAGGCCCAGGCGCTCGACATCAGCCTCGTGCTCCCCGTCGCCATCTCGGTGCTCGTCAACCAGTGCGGCAAGAACGTGCCCGAGGATTTTCAGTGCCCGGCGACGCCAACGCCAAGCCCTGTCACTCCGCCAACACCGACCCCTGTGACTCCTACACCGCCCCCTGTCACTCCGACACCGTCCCCTGTTACTCCTACGCCGAGCCCTCCGACTCCTTCCCCTGTCACTCCGACACCGAGTCCAGTAACTCCGACGCCGACGCCGACTCCGGCGACGCCAACCCCAGTGACCCCACCGCCGTCGTCTCCGCCGGGCCAGTGCCCCGTGGACACGCTGAAGCTTCTGACGTGCGTGGACGCGCTCAACGGGCTGGTGCACGCGGTGATCGGCAGCAGCGCCAGCGACACCTGCTGCCCTCTGTTGTCCGGCGTGGCCGACCTCGACGCCGCGCTCTGCCTCTGCACTGCCATCAAGGTCAAGGCGCTGGACATCAGCCTTGTGCTCCCCATCGCCATAGAGGTGCTCGTCAACCAGTGCGGCAAGAACGTGCCCGGCAACTTCCAGTGCCCGGGGACGCCGTCACCAAGCCCTGTGACCCCGACACCGACCCCTGTGAGTCCTACGCCGACCCCTGTAACGCCGACGCCTGCACCTGTGACCCCAACGCCAACACCAGTGACCCCGACGCCGACCCCTGTCATTCCGACTCCTGCTCCTGCGACACCGACGCCAACTCCGGTGACCCCAACACCGGCCCCGTCGTCGCAGACGGGCCAGTGCCCCATAGACACGCTGAAGCTGCTGACGTGCGTGGACGCGCTCAACGGGCTAGTGCACGCGGTGCTCGGTAGCAGCGCCAGCGACACCTGCTGCCCTCTACTGTCCGGCGTGGCCGACCTCGACGCCGCGCTCTGCCTCTGCACCACCATCAAGCTCAAGGCGCTCGACATCAGCCTCGTGCTGCCCGTCGCCATAGAGTTGCTCGTCAACCAGTGCGGCAAGAATGTGCCCGACAACTTCCAGTGCCCTAGCTAAGCGCACCTGCGTCTGCTGTGACGCGTCGGTTAATTAAATTCTCAGTAAGTGGTCGAACATGCATGCATTGTGTATCAGATCAGAGAGTAATCGTGTAACGTGTGGGTTGTGTTGTGTTGTGTGTGATGATCTTCGATCGGCTGTAGTGTTCTTTTGAGAAATTATGAATAAAATGTTTGTAATGAAAGGTATATGAGGTTTTCACACGCATGCATGTCTTCTTTTCTTGTTGGGGAAGTAAAAGGCCATCATGGATCATGTTTTCCCTTCGTTTCAAAATGTAAGCCTTTTAAAAAAGCTGAGCTAACTATCCAACAAAAAACTCACATTTCGGAATAATCGTTATGTTCTCATGGTGCAGATTAGAGTGACATTTTGAAAGAGAAAAAATGGGTTCAGGAATTCGTATCTCAGGCTCTCCTCTAGATTTCAGTACGGAGTGTATTTCACTCACCCGTCTGAGGTTCTTGAGCTCCAGTCTAAGGTTGGATTTCACTTCACCCACGGATGGGTACTGACTAGAGGTTAGATGGTTATCTTGAGTTGGCTATCCCGTAACCTGGGTTTGAATCTGTGGGACCCCTGGCAACTAGAATGTCATAGACCCATAGTGGCTATTCGGAAGCAATCGCTCGGGTAGGCTACTCCCGAGTGAGGCTTCACGAGGCGTAAAACCCTCATGGAGACACGCAACTGGAGCAGAAGACAGGCTCGGGGAGGAACTCCCTCGCGGATGTCCCCGAGCCACCGGCCCCTCCGAGTCAGAGAGTCACTTTGGAGACGATAAGATCAACCAAAGGACCATCGGATGCCACCTTCACAAAACCTGCAACAAGGATAGGAGGAGCGGGCTCCAAAAGCTACAAGACAAGACGGACAGGCGTCGCGCACGTCATGGCTGAGCTCAAAAGCTCCATCCCGAGGAGGCGAGATGCCTTCGCCACTTTGGTGCTAAAGCGGGCTCGATGAGGGCTGGAGCGCCAAGACCCTGTCCTTGCCACTTTGGTGCAAGGACGGGTGGACGGCACAAGCGGCCGCAAGAGGCATCATCAGCAACCTCAACACCTGCCATGGACCAATGCGTTAATCCACCATGGACCGAGTTTATCTATAAAGCGCGAGGGCGCCTCCCGCCCTCGTCGTGGGGATTGTGGGAACCCTTCCCGCTCAAGATATTTGAGGGAAGAGGACCAGCCCACTATATAAAGGCTAGACCTCCTAGTGTAGAAGGGGTCGATCCTTAGCGATCTCAAACCCCAGAACTTATATACGGTCATCTTCTCCACAGAGACCTGCAATACAACCATCAAAGCAGGAAGTAGGGGTTTTACCTCTCCGAGGGCCCTGAACCTGGGTAACTGCCATGTTCATCTCTGTAGTGCCACCGTCGGGAAGGCGTCGACGTGCTCCTGAGTCCCTAGTGTTCGAACCTCTCCGGTTCGATGAAACCCGTGTTCCTTCGAGGACACGAATCTCCGGCATTTGGCACGCCAGGTAGGGGACTCAAGCACGCCAATGTTCCTCTCCGACACCTTCATCAACATGGTCAGTCGCGACGGGCGCTCGCCACACTGCGACCTCGTGCCGGGGGATGCGCTCTTGGTGGCGACGGAGCTCCTGCGCACACGCCTCCTCGGCACCAGCTTCGACCAGTGGCTCTCCTACATCGACGGGCTTATGCGCACCCTGGCCGGAGCACCCATGGCTGGCGCCGACGACGCGCCTGCACCGCCACCGGCTCTACTCCTCGGCCAGGAGCCCGAGCCACTAGTGCCGCACCTCTGTGCTGGCTACATCGGGTGGGCCCTTCACGGGGACGCGCCCCGCAGTCGAAACAATCAACGGGCGCGGCAGGGGCTGGGTCATCCAGACGCCACAATGGACGCGCCCTTCGAGGGGCCGCTCCGCAAGGTGTCCGTGAAAGCCTAGCCACCCTACGGACCCTCCACGCTATGCGTTAGCGCCGCGGCGAGAGGCTCTGTTCCTATGTCCCACGTTTCAAGTCAGTTGCTCGACGGATCCCCGGGCTCCCCGACATCCACCTTTGCAACGCCTTCATGGCGAGGCTCAACCACATCCGGCTGCGTGACGCCCTCGACTCATTACCCGTGGGCGGAATCACGACGGGAATACTCTTCTCGCTGGCCAATGAGTACGCCAACCGGGACGAAGCGGCCCCCGCCGCTCCCCGCAACATTGCTTGCCTCCTCGGTGTGCCAAGTGCTTTAGGGCCCGTTGGGCACCTGTGGCAACACCCCCGAGCGGTCACTGCCGCGGTGCCTGCTGGATGCGCACCACGTCTCAAGTGGTCGCAGCAGGCCATCTCCTTGGTCTTCGGGATCATCCTAGGACCACCGACCTAGTGGGGGATGCTTCCTATGGATTGCTCCCCCATCATCTGCGGCTCCTCGGTCTTCCGGACTCTCATGGACGGCGGTGCGGGCCTGAACGTTCTCTCTATCGAAGCCTTCGACAAGATGTGCGTGCCCCGCGACCGCCTGAGAGCTACGAAGCCGTTCTCTGGGGTCACGGACGGTTCCACCACACCGATCGAGCAAGTGCGGCTCCCCGTCACATTCGGCATCCCAGGGAGCTACCGTACCAAGCACATGGACTTCGACCTCGCCTACTGATACGTCTCAAACGTATCTATAATTTCTTATGTTCCATGCTAGTTTTATGACAATACTCACGTGTTTTACATACACTTTATATCATTTTGATGCATTTTCCGGCACTAACCTATTAACAAGATGCTGAAGCGCCAGTTCCTGTTTTCTGCTGTTTTTGGTTTCAGAAATCTTACACAGGAAATATTCTCGGAACTGGACGAAACAAAAGCCCACGGTCTTATTTTCCACGGAGCTTTCCAGAACACCGAAGGAGATACGGAGAGGGGCCAAGGTGGCCCCACACCACAAGGCGGCGCGGCCAAGGAGGGGGGGCGCGCCGGCCTATGGGGTGAGCCCCTCGGCCGCCTCCCGACTCTACCCTTTCGCCTATTTATTCTCTCCGTCGCGAAAACCCTAGTACCGAGAGCCACGATACGAGAAAACATACTGTGACGCCGTCGCCGCCAATCCCATCTCGGGGGATTCAGGGGATCACCTCCGGCACCCTGCCGGAGAGGGGAATCATCACCGGAGGGCTCTACATCACCATGCCCGCCTCCGGATTGATGCGTGAGTAGTTCATCCTTGGACTATGGGTCCATAGCAGTAGCTAGATGGTTGTCTTCTCCTCTTGTGCTATCATGTTTAGATCTTGTGAGCTGCCTATCATGATCAAGATCGTCTATTTGTAATACTACATGTTGTGTTTGTTGGGATCCGATGAATATGGAATACTATGTCAAGTTGATTATTGATCTATCATATATGTGTTGTTAATGATCTTGCATGCTCTCCGTTACTAGTAGAGGCTCTGGCCAAGTTGATACTTGTGACTCCAAGAGGGAGTATTTATGCTCGATAGTGGGTTCATGCCTCCATTGAATCTGGGACAGTGACAAAAAGTTCTAAGGTTATGGATGTGATGTTGCCACTAGGGATAAAACATCGATGTTTTGTCTAAGGTTATTTGTGTTGATTACATTACGCACCATACTTAATGTAATTGTTTGCTGTTTGCAACTTAATACTGGAAGGGGTGCGGATGCTAACCCGAAGGTGGACTATGAACTAAATGTCCTGTCCAAGCCAAAGAACTACCCCGAAAAGTCCTGACAAATGATGATTGAGACGAGATTCCGCGTGGATGAGCAATTGGGAAACACACACGGGGTCATGGATGGCTAACTAATGTGAGATGCATGCATTTCGGATAGAATGTCACACTGGCACTCCCGGGGGCGCATTGTTTTTTTAGATTCCACGCAGGCAGGCCAGTCTCAACTCCACTTTAAAAGAACTGGCTATCATTCTTTCTATTCTATCTCCTCGCTTTAGGTCTTATGCTTCTTATTAAAGGGGTTATGCCACTCCGAGTCCATCAGTGTTGAAGGAATGGACAGAGACAGGCAAAGACAAAGTACTGATTTGACTACCGATAGAGAGAGAAAGCTACTCCTGAGATTGAGGGGGATAGGATACTATCTCCTAGCGCATATATGAAACGATAGCTGGTTTTCTACCGGGGGGGGGGGGCTTTCGATTGTCATTTTTACAATTAGTCCGAAACGCTCTATCAATTTGGGAATTTGACTGAACGATTTGCTGAGATAAATAGACTAGCTGAAGATAGAAATACGGCTTTCGCAGAGGAAGTAATGAGAGCCATGAATAGGAATCCGAAATTCTTTCTTATTAACACCCCTGATCACACCACAGCAAAAGAAGAATTAATGCACCTGTCTGTGCATGCTACTGCAGGAACAGCCAGTATTGCCACATTCTCTTTGCTGTTAGTAATTGGACTTCGATGCTGTCATTTCGACATGTCCGCTTCAACCCCTCTTTAACCTCCCAAAAAGCTAAGTTGGCTTGACGAGCGCAGATGAGGAAGCGGGAGCAATAAGACTCGAGTTATTTACTTCTTTGTTAAAATAGATTATATAGCCATGATGGTTGGTCAAGTGGACAATGCCCAGGTGGGTAGACCCATATAGTAGGGGAGATAAATGCCCTGCAGTGCTATTGAGACCGATCTAGGTTATTGATGGCTTTTATTTAAAGACAAGGAGCTTAAAGGTGATGGATAAGGCTTTCACCCATCCGATACTCGCCAAGTAGCCTTCGCCACCTATTCCTGAATTAAGGGAACGCGAGAAATCTTTCTAGGCATAGATGCATGCTGGATAGCGGTCTATGTACTTTGTCGTAATGCCCTAAGTAAATCTCATAGTAGTATGTGCATTGTTATGCCCTCTCTATTTGTCAATTGCCCAACTGTAATTTGTTCACCCAACATGCTATTTATCTTATTGGAGAGACACCACTAGTGAACTGTGGACCCCGGTCCATTCTTTTATATCTGAAATACAATCTAGTGCAATCTCTTTTCTCTGTTGTTCTTCACAAGCAAACATCATTCTCCACACCATACGTTTAATCCTTTGTTTACAGCAAGCCGGTGAGATTGACAACCTCACTGTTAAGTTGGGGCAAAGTATTTTGATTGTGTTGTGCAGGTTCCACGTTGGCGCCGGAATCCCTGGTGTTGCGCCGCACTACACTCCTTCACCAACAACCTTCATGTGGCCTTCATCTCCTACTGGTTCGATAACCTTGGTTTCTTACTGAGGGAAAACTTGCTGCTGTACGCATCACACCTTCCTCTTGGGGTTCCCAACGGACGTGTGCTTCACGCGTTATCACCTACATCAACCTAACATACAACGCCATCCTCGGCTACCCCGCCATGTCGCAGTGCATGGCGGCAACCAATCGCGCCTACAATGTCGTCAAAATGCCGGAGGCTGGAGGTGACATCATCACATCCACTGTGACGAGCTAGACGCCGCACTCACCCTAGAGTGCGCATTCAAGACCGCTGCCACAACGTTCCCCGCTGGTGATGGAGATACGCAGAAGCACGGGGGCTTGCATGACGGAGAAGAGTCAGCTCCCGACTCAACCCTCCGCGAGGTCATCTCTCCGGCATTCGTGGCAGCCCTCGCCGAGGAGTTGCTGGTATCGCCAGCAGGGAAGAGGAAGCCCGAGTTCACGACGGAGAGGATATCCACCAAGAAGGTGGTTCTGGACTCCAACGACTCGGGTCTCACCGTCATCATCGGCGCCAACCTCCCGGACAATACGAAAGTGCGCTCATCGCCTTCATGCAGGCAAACTCTGACATGTTCGCAAGAACACCGTCATATATATCTTGTGTACCAAGGAAGGTGATTGAGCACCACCTAGCAGTGTTCCCGGGAGCGTGCCCGGTGAAGCAGAAGGTTTGGCGTCAAGCGCCATAGAAGCAGCAATTCATCATCGAGGAGGTGGAGAAGCTTAAGAAGGCCCAGCTCATCGAGTCCGTTGCTCACGCTGAGTGGCTGGACAACCTTGTCGTTGTGCCCAAGCCAGCGGGAGGAGGATGCCTCTGCATCAACTTCACAGGCCTCAACAAGGCCTGCCCCAAGGATCCATATCCGCTACCGCGCATCGACGAGATCGTCGACTCCACCGCCGGGTGCGATCTCCTATGATTTCTAGATGCCTTTTCAGGCTATCATTAGATCAAGATGGCCAAGGAGGATGCCGAGAAGACATCGTTCACCACCCCATGCAGCATCTACTGCTACACTGGCATGCCCTTCGGCCTCAAGAATGTCGGAGCCACCTTCCAGAGGTTGATGCGCATCGCTCTCGGTGAGCAGATGGGCCGGAACGTAGAGGCCTACGTAGACGACATCGTAGTCAAGACTCGCAAGGGGGACACTCTCATAGAGGACCTTCGCGAGACCTTCACCAACCTCCGCAAAGTCAACATCAAGCTCAACTCCGCCAAGTGCGTCTTCGGCGTACCTTCGGGTAAGCTCCTGGGTTTCCTCGTGTCGCACCGCGGCATTGAGTCTAACCCCGATTAAGATCTGTGCCATCGAGGAGATGAAGCCGCCGTGGAAGCTCAAGGACATTCAGCGCCTCACGGGGTGCCTCGTGGCACTCGGACGCTTCATCGCTCACCTCGGTGAGAAAGCCCTGCCTTTCTTCAAACTCATGAAGAAGACATGCGACTTCAAGTGGACCCCAGAAGTAGACGAGGCATTCGCGGCACTCAAGCGGTACCTCACCAGTCCCCCGGTCATGGTGACGCCACGAACCTGCGAGCCTCTGCTACTCTACCTGGCGGCCACACCGCGCACGTCAACTGCGGTCCTGGTGGCGGAACGGGAAGGGCCACCCCTCAAGAATAAGGCATCCAAGCCCAAGCCCCAGGACCTCTCCGAGGATGGACAAGGCCCAGGTGCTCGACATCAGCCTCGTGCTCCCCGTCGCCATCTCGGTGCTCGTCAACCAGTGCGGCAAGAACGTGCCCGAGGATTTTTAGTGCCCGGCGACGCCAACGCCAAGCCATGTCACTCCGCCAACACCGACCCCTGTGACTCCTACACCGCCCCCTGTCACTCCTACGCCGAGCCCTCCGACTCCTTCCCCTGTCACTCCGACACCGAGTCCAGTAACTCCGACGCCGACGCTGACTCCGGCGACGCCAACCCCAGTGACCCCACCGCCGTCGTCTCCGTCGGGCCAGTGCCCCGTGGACACGCTGAAGCTGCTGTCCTGCGTGGACATGCTCAACGGGCTAGTGCATGCGGTGCTCGGGAGCAGCGCCAGCGACACCTTCTGCCCTCTGCTGTCCGGTGTGGCCGACCTCGACGCGGCGCTATGCCTCTGCACCACCATCAAGGTCAAGGCGCTCGACATCAGCCTCGTGCTACCCGTCGCCATTGAGGTGCTCGTCAACCAGTGCGGCAAGAACGTTCCCGACGACTTCCAATGCCCTAGCTAATCAAGCTCCACCGTCGAGAACTATCGGCAAACCTGCAATCTGATCGAATACGATGCATCGATACAAATTCTCGTCAGTAATTCTCGTCAGTGTGTAAGTACATTAGTGTGTCTTGCGGCAGACACTTGTGGCGTGGAGCTGTGGAAAAATGCATGCATGCATTAATATTGTGCAATTGTGTAGTACTCTTAGTAATCGTACGTGTACGTACGTGTGAGTTTTGGTCTCTTCGATCCGTTTGTAGTGTTTTTTTTCTGATAATTATGAATAAAATGTCTGTAATGTATATGAAATTTCACATGTATACAGTCTTGTCTTTGTGTTGGAGAATTAATACAGAATAAAAAAGGCATCACGGAGCTTGCTTAAGAGGAACTTGTCGTTTTTATTTCTGGACACAGGCCATCTCCATGGACGCGGATTTTCTAACGCACCGGTTCCTACCGGTCTCAATCTGACCGGTAGTAGCCTCGCCATTCGTGCAAATATTTTTTTAGTTTGGTATCTATTTTGCTTTGATATGGTATATATATGATATTTATTAGATATGTGTGAAATTGTAGTCAAATCTTGTTATTTCAGCGATATTATACATATATTTCAAACGTATTCGAATTCATTTAGTTATATTTCATTTAAATTACAGTGAATCCTAATTTATATTAAAGATATTACGAGATTTTGTTAAATTTTTATTTGGATACCAAATATATGACATATGAAGATGATACACACTAAATATGGAGAAGGGTACTAACACGAATCGCGAGAAAATGGAGGGTGGATAGCTGTCCGGTAGGAACCGGTGCCGTTAGAAATGACTTTCCGCCATCTCCATCGGGCCACCCAAATGGACTAGGGCGCACGGACAGGGGCACAATCAATGGTGCATCGCAAACATACAACACAGACAGCCACGCGAACATTATT
This sequence comes from Lolium rigidum, assembly GCF_022539505.1. Classification (NCBI taxonomy): domain Eukaryota; kingdom Viridiplantae; phylum Streptophyta; class Magnoliopsida; order Poales; family Poaceae; genus Lolium; species Lolium rigidum. The sequence continues at coordinate 53,313,224 of NC_061514.1, read as the reverse complement.
GTCCACATCTGCGTGCCCCATCCCCTTGTCCTCACCGGGACCTCCTGACAGTGGCACAACCCCAGACCTTCTCCCTCCATTTACATACGAAGCTAGCCAGCCCAACCGTCCATGTCCTAGCGAGCGGTGAAGGACGCGCGCGCCACCACCTCCACCCACTGACCCACGTCACCTCGGGCCTGCTCAAGTCGAAGAAAGAGCTCACGTCGGTGCAACGAGCTCTTGAGAACACGAAGCGTGTTAGACGGAGAGACATGGCCAATGTTGGGTAGCCAAAGTTGAAGCCGCCACCTCCCGGGTGGTCGAAGCCAAATATGTCGCTACCCTTCAGGCCCATGCAAACGTTGATGCCGCCCACGTTGTTCGCATACTCAAACCGAAAGCGATCACCGACATGCCGACATCATTGGAGTCTCCTAGTTGGTCGCGGCAGCGAGCTCGGCCTTGCCTGCGAGTGGCCGGCCACCTCTTCGACCCCGGTCACCAGCTCTCTCATCTGCGTCGTAGCCTTGCAGGTTCATCTCATACTCGCATTGTCCTAGCTCAGTGGTTCCCGCGACACGTTGTTGGAGTTCTCGTCCATGCCGAGCGTCCATGTGTCTCCTTGTCTTGACCTCAACCGTACCCCTGTGGCCAGAGACTCACTTGCAGTGCCTAGCAAGGCTCCATGAGTGATCTCCTCTGGTAACATCCCCGAGCCCCCCAACAGTTCGTCGAAATGGTTAGGGTTAAATTGGCATGTAATGTGTAATTATGCATAGTCCTGCTATGATGATGGTGATTGCCATGAAGGACATTAATGAGAGACGGTCTATGGATGATCAAGAAGAGACTCAACAAGATGGATTCTCTATTGATGGAGCAACGAGCTCACCTGACAAGCCATAACACAGAGAATAGAATACATGGACATAGAGGATAATTTGATTTGTGATTCTTGGATGGAAGCTTGACAAGATCCTAAAAAAATTGAGGGCAACAAGATCCAATTTACCCTGAGCAACAAGGAGGACCATATTGGAAGAGAGTCACATAATATTTTTATGAGCGTAGCAAATTCAAGCCCTACAATTTTGGAAATGATCGGAATGATAGCTCCCTTCAAAAGAGGTGGTCATTTATCCAAGCGGAGTGCAACAAGTTGTGAACTGGCTCGTGAGTTGCATCGGCGTGCAAGACTTTGTACAAACTCTTATATTCTGAATATGTAAATATACCTTGCATATGTGACTCTATCTCGATTTTCATCTACATGTAGAGGTGCTCCAAGATTTGGATAACTTCAAGGAGCACTATGAGAATAAACCCTGTTCACATTGAATCATTGTTGGAGGGCATTCAAAGATTGTCCCAAGTGACTAACTCTCTATGATTCTTTCAAAAAATGTAATGATCTCTCAAAGAAAAGTTTCAGTTATTCATCGGTCATTGATCTTGAAGAAGATGGCCCAAGCACCATGTGGTTCGGCCAAAAGGGGCCATAAATAATCTAGGCATGATCCAAAGTGTGATGCTTCAACACTTACATTGCATGATACATCACAGGGTTTGATCGTTGAGAAAGAGGTGTCAAATTCCAAGAGGCATGAGAGTAAATGTTGGGAGAAAGAGGATGAAATGCTAAACTTTCTTGCGGTACAATATCCTAATGGGAAATTAGAGGACACGGTTTTTAGTGGGAATGTATCGTCAACTTGACAAGCAATTTCTTATGGTCTAGAGCTCATGAAGAAAGGATTGATATGGAGAGTGGGCAATGGCCAAAGCATCCATATTTGGAGGGACTCATGGATTCTGAGACCCTTTTCGTTCAAATTGGTATCGCCAAAGGGGAGATGCAGACTTCGATTTGTCTCAGAGTTACTAGACCAACATGGTACGTGGAAAACTGATTTATTGAACCAGTACTTTGTTCGAGGGGATGTAGCTGAGATCATGAAAATTCTACCATCAACTCCCGACTGAATTCTGACCATCTTTCATGGGTGCCAGAGAAGCATGGCCTCTTTACTATACAAGGTGCATATGGCCTAGCGATCGATGAGTTGTGGCGTTCATCTACTACATCGTCTAGCTCTGCCCCAGATGGAAGAAGGAAGATATGGGATCTTGTTTGGAAATCTATCACTCCACCGAAGATGCAACATTTTTCTTGGTGCCTGGCCACGAACTCTCTACCAACATGGCAAAGCAAATGCAAGCGTGCGCTGGAGATATTCGGCTGTTGCCCTTTGTGTGGTATGGAGACTGAAGATAACTTCCACCCTTTTATCAGATGCAATATTGCTAAGCTATGGCTTGATATGTCTGAGGTATGGAACATTCCAGAGTTAAACACCATTGTGAATACTGGTTCAGGCTAGCTCCTAAACCTGCTATGCATACTATTGGAGGAGAGCATAGGAATGACGATCATGACACTATGGCGTATCTGGGATGTACGCAATGAGATAGTCCATGGGAAAACGCCACCTACAGCCGATGCATCGAGACGTTTTCTTGTTAGCTATTGGAAATTTCTGGTGCAAATCAAACACCACCCGGATAAAGACATTGCCAAGGGAAAATTCATTCTAGACAGAGATGAAGCTAGAATCCATGCGATTGACTGTACATAGGAATACTCCTACCCAGAAATGGACATCGCGCCCTATCGGATGGTGTAAACTGAATATAGATGGCTCATTCTCGGATGGAAATGCGGGAGCTGGTTCATAGGTCGTGATCATGATGGAGCTATTATTTTCTCCTCATGCCGCCAACTGGTAAACTGTAGGCGATACCTTCGATCCGGATTACGGATTGTAGTATGATAAGATTTTCCCTAGAAGCTTGGGAAACACCGCTAAAATGGTATAAAGAAAACGTCTACAAGATTTGCTAGTGTATTTTATCTTCAGTTTACCAGACCTATCTAGTTACTTTTTAGGGGGTTCTGTTTAATGATGGAAATAAGCCAGGGTTAAGGTTTCTCTTGCAACTATGCATACATACATATAAATTATGTGTAACAAATAAAATAGAGATAAGAGATTTGTGAGTAGTACATCCGTAAATACTATTGCCCCTAAAGCCAGAGGTGACAAGAGCCTTTTGGTCCAACCACTATCCTCATAGCTGCAAGTAACAATAGTTATTGAGTAAATGAGTACAAACCAAAGCCTTAAGCCAGATGATTGTGCCATAATCCCGAATGGGCCATTAAGCATGAACCGTTACTTTTCCCTTTCTTTCACTGAGGTTTCGCGGTAGCACGCCGCTCTCCACTCATCCCACCTCTTCCCTTGATCGAATCGAATGATATGGGTACCTGCAGATCACCGAGACGAGGCAAAGAGACAAAGATATCAGATTGAAAAACTCATATTCAATCTTTTCACATATAATAAGATTAGATGCACATAAACGTTGCGAGGATTCACCCCAAACCGTAGCCCGTGAGGACTACTCACACGTAATATCAAGATCAAATACAAAGATATAAATCATTGTGCAAAATACTTAGATTGAAATCACAATATTCTTACAATGATCGCCAATTCTCAAGAAGATCTCTACTACAATGGTGATGGCTATAGATATGGAGGAGATGGGACATGGGATGGATGGACTATGGTGGTGGATCTCCTTTGGTGTGGTGCAGATGAATCTGGTGGATGGCAGCTCTGTTTGGCGACGAATGGCTCTCTGTTTGGCGTCGGTCCCTTCACGAAACTTATAGGGTTTGACCTCGGGAATGCAGCGGCACACGGTACGAGCGGGGCTTGCCCGTACCGATGCCCGTTAAAGCCCCTGGAACCGCCTCTTCGAGCGTAGTCAACTTTGCCATGCTCCTGACACGATTTTCTTCAGTAATTGCAGGTCCATCTATCATTATGACGTGATTTCCTGCACAACATCCAAAAATAGAAGTGATTGCACATATTTGCATTAATTAGTCATTAGTGGCAAGTTGAGAGGTAAACTTAGTCAATTTCTTGACTTAGCTAAGGGTTTAAACGTGAGAAAAATGGCGTATTTCACAGCCATCAGTAGGGATGCCCTAGGCACTGAAGTTTCTGCACTCCAGGAAGGATTGGCGCTTGCCTTGCACTGGTGCAATTATCCCCTGATAATTGAGACGGATTGTTTGGAACTATAATCGATGCTAAAAAATAATGACGTTGATCGCTTTGTCTACATCTCTCCCGTTGAAGAGATAAAAACCTTATTGAAGGTTCGTCAAACCTATGTTAATTGTGTGTTAAGGTGTCAGAACAATAGTAGCCACTTCTTGGCTAATTATGCTAGAACCCAAGCCTGTGCGACATTATGGCTATCCTCCGGTCCAGAAGGTTTAATGTGCATATGTCATACCGATTGTAATCTCTGGTATCTTTGAGTAATACAAGTTCTTTCGCAAAAAAAACACCCTTAAGGTACAAGAAAGGAAGCTTGATGGTCAAGAGCCAAGAAAATTGAGATCAAGCAAAGTGAAGTAGTGGCCGTGTTGCTCGCTGAGGAGAAGCAGATCATCATCACCGACTTAAGCATCATGGACCCATTTCAAAGGGCTTGGTTCGAGAAGAAGCAAAAGAGTATCCAAAAACACAATTCGTGATCTCCCATATTTATCTTTTTTATGTGTCTATGCATGAACTTTGTGTCAATTGAGATCCCTTTGGTACTTTGGTGTATGAAGTATGTGTCATTGGAGTGGAAAATTACTCGTAATTTATTAGTTATTATATTTAATTTAGTTGGCACTATTTTCATTCATATATGGAAATTGAGGAAAATGGGGTGGCCAAGTGCAGATGCCCTCAGGCTTCCTACAAGACCATGTAGGAGGGACGGTTGATCGACCACTATCAATACTATTCTTGGATGGACTCTTGAGGAGCTAATTTTTCTATGTTTGGTTCTAGATTTATTCTAATTATAGATGTGTATGCTAGACTCTTTTTGCCGATTTTGGAACCCGTGTAGGAGGGATGGTTAACACCGAGTTCAAAGCGTGTAGCTCGTAAGGTTCGAGTTTTAGTTCCAGCTCTAGATGCACATGTACACAACCACTGCAGTCCAGATTTGCTCAAGGTTCCTGGCCATTGTGAACTTTTTTTTAGTACCTGGTTGGTTTTCTGGCTTCTTTCTTGGTATTTTTTCCCTCTCCCTTATTTCTCTCTTAAATCCATAAACATTTTTAACATCTTCTTAAAAGATTTGAAAAAAAAAATATTCACGAATACCTTTTTTTTAAACATGGTAATTTTAAAATTCATGAACATTTCAAATTCGTTAACATTTTTTAATCCACGAATGTTTCTTCGAATTTTGTGACACGAACACTATTCAGATTTATAGGAATTTTTGAAATCGTGAGCATTTTTTTAAAATTCATGTTTTTTTAGATCCGTCATTTTTGTTAGGCTGTGAATTTTTTTGTGAACTCATGAAAATTTTATAAAATTCGTAGACCAATTTTCAATTCGCATACTTTTTTAAAATCCTTGCTTTTTAATTCAAGAAAATTAATAGAAAAAAGTGTACTACTTTTTTTAGTTCCCAAACTTTGTTTATTTCACCATTTTTTTTAAACAACAAAACCCCGTTTTTGAGCAGAGCAAAATAGTAAAAAGGCGAGCGGAACAAAAAAGACCACAGACCAGGTTGGGCCAAGCTCTCGTTTTGAAGCTTATATGGGCTCAGCCCATAGTCAATCTCTGGTGGGTGCACGCTAAGAGTTGCCGCCGAAGGCAGCAAATAGGCGGTGGGATTGACAGACTACTGTTTGGGTCAGCAATGAACAGGGTTGCAGTGGTCTCTCTCGAGTCTCGATACGCGCGCTAACTCTGTTCAATGTATGCTGCACAAACTGGCACGCACGCATGCACAATATACGTACGCGCGTGCAGCTGATCACCGGCCGCCTCTGTCTCCATCGACATGCATTCGCTTACCCCTTCAGGGATGGCTTGCCGATGCAGTGCATGTGCATGCCATGCATACACGCAGGCCAGGTTTGAGTGGCACACACTGTAGTAGGGTTCTAAGCAGGTGTGATAGACTCACAGAGAAAAGAAGGACATTCCTAGCGGGCCGACTTAAATACTTCCCGGGCATGAGGACATTTCTAGTAGGGTTCTAAACATGGTCCAACGCTGTCATCTAAACGAATCGAGCACAGCGGATTAGTCTGTGACGACTTCCAGCTTAAAATTTGGTTGGGAATTTGCGTGGAAAGCGCACGTTCACCTCTGGAGTCATGAGACCATGTGTATGATCATGCATAACATGGTTGTTGAGGAGAAGCATAATAATAGCTCTTTTGACCAAGGCTAGCAATGTCAGGGGATGAATTAGTTGAGTCAGTGTCTGGGGCAGCATCGTTTTGAACAGCTCCTCCGTATGAGTCAGGAGATCCGTGATCTCGGAACACTATCAACTCGAAATGGATTTGATTGAGCATACATAGGAAACAACTAGTCATCTCCTCTCTTTTTATTTTTTTTTGTTTACTTGTGAACTATGTTGTTTATTTGCTTGAGAACTATTTAAACTTGTTTGATTGTAAACTACATTATTGCTTTCTATTCAAAATGGTTAAATTATAAATGAAATGGGGAAAAGGGGGGCCAAAATGGAGAAAATGCATACTACTCTAGCAAATTGTTGGCTCTGGTGGCCGGCCGACGAGGCATCACATTCACACTATTTGTAATCCATTCATGTATCATGTATGTCAACGATACTGCAGAGACGCATGCGGATATGACAAAGCAGGTTCCCATCGTTCCAGGCAGCCTCCCAGGGAGGAAATAGCAGATCACACCACTTGTTGGTGCTTCTTTTGCAAAGAACCACAACAATGGTTTGTTGTTGCAAGGAACACCATATTTTGCTTAATTCTTTGCACACAACACATAAAAGTAATTAAGCAGCTTGATGGTCAATCCGTTAGTCAGTCTTACTGTTACGCGGGCAATTCCTCTCGGGCTACTGCATCGTCGGTTTGGACCGGCCCAATGCCATTTTTTTTCGTTTTAGATTTTCCTTTTTATGTTTATTTTTAATTTTTAAAATCAGAATATTTTAAAAAATTACATATTTTTAAAATCCAACCATTTTGTGATTCCGCGGGACCATGAGGATCCTGTCGCTGGAACCCACGCGTCTCTGCTGCTGCCGCGCCAGTTCGCGGATTGTGATTCCGCCGCCGCTGCCGCGTCTCCGATTTGGGAGCGGTGTCATGTACTCATTCACCTCGCGCTTCGGCGCGGTTTAAACTTCCGTGTCAATGCAATTGACCTTAGTAAGTGGCGAATCATAATCTGCGAACCGGCGCGGCAGCGGCAGCGGCAGAGACGCGCACGCGAGTTCCGATGGCAGGACCCTCCTTGCCCCGAAGCCGAAGGTGAAGGAGGAGGAGGACGAGGAGGAGGCTGTAATATCCCAGGTATTGGGGTTACAAAAATAGAGGAAACAGATGTGTGCATTGCATTCATGCATAGAAAATCTGGGGAATTTTCGCGCTTTAAAATAAAACGATACACGATAGCGAAGTTTCACCTGACCTTGGTGGAATTGAAGTAGCTCATCAAGTCAAGCGCTATAAACCTCAATGTGACTTTGCCAAAACTTTGTTTTGGGAAAAGATGATTTGATCTAAGGGGTTAGATCAAAGGGAATTAAAACCAACACAAGAACATATTAATCAAGGATCAACTACTTGGTCTTATTAAAGATCATAATATAGTATTCCTTGCCATAACATATGAACATCTATTCAATTGGAAATCAAGTAACAATAAATGGAGAACCCATTCTTCACTTATCTTTTCCATATCTTAAAACTAATCCATGATCCTACCATACACCTTATGGTATTGATTCCACTTAAAACATGGAATCATGACAAGAAGATCAACTCTAGAAATACATTTCTCTATTCCATATAATTAATACTCATCAAACCTAGAGAGGTGAGAGTTCTATTATAATTATTAGAAAAGCAATAACAAACCTTGAGCTAAACCTTGGATATACATCCAAGTATTCAAATTATCATCTTCAAGAGGAACCCTAGAGTATTATTCAAGTCCTTCCCAAATGAGGAGAGATCAATCAGACTAATTCTAGCTTTACCTATTTAAGAATCAATGTTAAACTTTGAATTAAAGTATTAGGTAAACCATTCCACCTTGAAGTAGTGAGATCACCCAAATACCAAATGGAATAAGACTATATCCATGATTTAGTGAAATATGGAGTGGAATAAACCAACTAAGATAGACAACTGAATCTTTGGCTCAGAAACCTAAATAAATATTAGGAGTACCCCATAAACCCTAGAATAACCATTCTTAAATAAGAAAAGCTCAAACCATGGTTTTATACTCAAGATAATTGAGACAACCATAACCATGCCCATTCAATAAATTATAAAAGAAAGTATATATTTACTTGATCAAGACAACACTTGATCTTGAGAGTGAGAAACCCATTCAAGGAGGGATATTCTAGGAAGTCCAACCTTGATCATTATAAAGTGTGTAATGATCATAAACCCTAAGAATTTGAAGTAAAGATATTAAGAACAAGATGATCATATATAATGTATGATCATGCTTTGGAGATATGTGAGGATAAGTTAAACCCTGATAGGATAAACAAATATCATCCACCACATAAAATTATGGGGAGATCATTAGTAAAGCAACCCTAGACTTATATCCTAACCTTTACTTGTGAACCACCAGGTGATCACAATTAGAAACCTACCATATCTATGTTTCCTAAATTAAGGAACCCAAGAGCACCTTAGAGTTAAACACTATACTTTATGTAGTGAGAAACCATACCTCAATGTGACCAAAGTTAACTATAAAAAGAACCATAATCATTCTAGTTACTTTAATGATAAGTTGGGGAAAATAATAGAAGTTAATTGGTAGAAGATAAAACCAATTCTCAAATTCTTAGTAATTAGATAAGCACATAAGGTATTAAGCAAGTAACCTTATCATAGATAGGGAGATTAAACTTTAGCCAATACAATATGGGTCACCTCATTCATACAAACTAAAATTATATCTCAACCCTAGTTATGGTATCACTATGGTGATTACCCTATAAACCTAGACCATAATTAAGAATTAAATCAATGGACATTAGGTAAATACCACTAGAACCCTAGTGTGGCATATTAATAAAGTCTTATGCTTCAATTATTAAACCTGAGAAAAACCATTGTGATACATCTTATAATTAAAACCATAAGTGTCATTATCAACCACTTATCTATTTAATTAAGACCCAACCTTGAGGAGAGTAATATCTACTCTAGGTATTTCAAAGTGTTAATAGACCATAACACTAATGTTAATTTTAATATGGGTTATCAACAAACCTACAAAACCTTAATAGAAATTGCTCACATAAAATAACATGCAAGTGATTAATTAGACAAATAGGAACTAAGATATAACAACAACTTCAGAAATACCTTGAGAAGAAAGTATCAACTCTTACATTCATAAATTAAAGGGAATTCATAATAAAAAGGAAATCGAAGTGAGAGCATAATTCATGTTTAATTGCTATTTTGAATAAGCCAACAATATGCAAGATAATCCAATACAAAATAATTGTTTCAAACGAAATAGTGGTGTAATAATCATTGCACCAGATCTTAATGAAACTCACAAATGAAAGATCTGCAAGAATAAACATAATTCAATTATGAAATTCAAATAGGAAATTTAAAACAGAAAATCAAACAGAAAAAGAAAAGAGGAGAAAAAGACTTACCAGGCTTACCTGGTCGGGCAGCCCGTAGAGAAGCCCACCATCTCAGCCCAGCAGCAGCCCATGGCCCCGCGGCACTTCACAGCCCAACACGCCCACGTACCCCTTCGTGTGGATATAGACGAGAAGACGTCGTCGTCTTCGTCTCCGTCTCTGGACGCGCGGGAGGTCGACACGGCGACGATTGAGACACGTCCCGGCCGACATTATGGACAGCGCGACCGCCGACGATCGTCCTTGACCCTATAAATACACGGCCGAAGCCCTCCTTGCTCTTGTTCTTCCTTTTCCCCAATTTCGCAAACCTTAGCACGCTCAGACCTCGGCCGTCGCCGTCGACAGAGACCACCCCGAGCCTCGCCGTGACCACCATCGAGACCGCCGCCCTCGACTTGCTCTGCCTGTAGGAGGAATCGACCCCAGATGACCCGTAGCGCCGCCGTCGAGCTCGTCTTCTCCGACGACGGGAGCGGGCGATTCCGGCGAACCAGGCCACACCAAGCCTCGCCGTCACGCCCTACGTCCTCCCGGTGAGCTCCTCAACCTCTCGGTGTGCTCGCTTCGCTCGATTAGGCGCCGTAGCTCCACCGCGTCGGCTAACCCGTGAGCTGCGCCGCTCGGCTTCGCCGCCGGCCAAGCTCCGGCGACCATTTGGTGGCGGCGCCACCACCACTTGGACCGCCTCCTCGTTCTCGTTCCAACGCAACCGAACACGGCCTCGTGGGTGGCCGGAATCGCCGGCGACCACCGCTACTGTCACCGGCCACCGTGGGGTGTGCCACGTCATCGCCACCGTGGCTGGTGACATGGCTAGGACCCCACCAGTCATTGACTGTGGGTGTATCCTGGCCGGGTAGCTCTAGATATTTTTAGTTTAAATTCAAAATTCACAAAATGCTGCAACTTTACAGAAATAAATCAAATTCGTTTCAATTCTGAAAAATACCAAATGTGATATCAAAATGATCCTAAAAATAAATTCTATCCAATAAAAATATAAAATGAAATTTTTATTTTTAATAAAAATTTAATTATTTAACACTTGTTATTTAAACCTTTACTTTTAATTCCAAATTTAATTAAAAATCAATAAATAACAAAAACTTCTAAAATTAATAAAAACCAATAAGCAAATCAGGAAAATAATAAAACTAATTTTCCTTTGCTTAAATTTATTAAATCCTTAATAGAAGGATTTAAACCCTAATTAATAATTACCTTAATTATTAATTCTTTAAAAATAATAAAAGGACAAATCCAATATTATTTTATTTCAAAGTTATTAATAACTTCAACTTTATTAATGAAGTTATTAATCCAATAATTATAGGGTAATTAAGAAACCCTAGTTCCATTAGAAGCAAAGTGATAACTTCATCATTTCATGTGTAATCCTAAAACCCTAAATGCCATTTAGACCCTAGATCCATTACTTCTTATGAACCCTAAATTGTTCCCAAACCTAAACCTAAGTAACATGTGATCATGTTACTTCACCAGTAAACATAGATCCATATCTAACAACTAAATACTAGTTCAAATCCACATAAAATATGGGAACCCTATCACTACTAAATAGCACCCCATGTGTTCATCAAACCTAAATGATCAATTAGGGTCAACCAAGAGTAAACCCTAGATCCTACTACCAAAGTCATCATCCTTATTTATCCTATTTAGCATCACACTATTGTGATGAACTCTAATAGTAACCATACCAATTATTTTACTCTACATAACCTGTTCCACTAAACCATACTAGTGTGAGATACTTATGAACCATCCTATTTAGGAACCAGACCATTCCCTACTTAGAGATTCAATGGCTAGTACAAGACAACCTCAACCCTAATTAATATACTTCTTATTGTTTAAGAAGTATGTTCTTCAAAAGTTATTCTTTTAAAGAAAATAAGGAATCATCACCAACCACCGCTTATAAGGACCTACAAACCCTAGCCAGCTATCATTAGCAAAATAAACCAACCTTGACAACAACACGAGTATAATGAATTGCTTAGGATGCCTAGGCTTACCTTAACCTTACAAGCCCTAGGTATTGATGAATCCAACTTTGTTGGGATCCATCTAATACTTATCCCGAGCAACTACATGAAGCCATAATCAACCATAGAACCCCACCGACCTAATTAACATACTTGTTCTTTATTAAAGAACATGTTCTCCAAAAGTTATTCTTTTGAAGTATATAATAAATAATCATCCACCATGCACTATAGGACTTAAAATTGACAATCTGCTATTTACTTATTACACAACCTCTATTCCTTGATGTGTATGATTGTTACTATTCATTTTACCACATGCTTATGATTCTAAAACAACACAACCCTGAATAAGAACCTTGTTTGTAAATCATTCTAAAAGTGCAACACACCCGAACTAATCATTACCACTCACTAATCCTAAATCATCGGGGTTAGGTCACGCTTAGAACGATTGCATATCATACTTATGCATTATTGCATCCTTGCCAATCTTTTAAACATCGTCCTTACCGGACGATGATGCTATTTCAGAATTTGGAGTTATTGCGTATCGAAGACCTTGCCTGCATAATCTTGCAGTCAAGAAAGGCAAGTTCATCACTTGCTCATGTCATTTGAGTATTTCTATCAAATTACTTGCAAAGTATTATGGTTATCACTATTGCATAAAAATCAAAACCACTACTTTCATAACTATGAATATGACTATGTGGTGGGCAATGGAACCATGGATTGTGTTGATATGGTGGAGGTTCCATTGCACGGGTTTATATCCATCTAGGATTAAACAACAAATGTCGCCGAGTGATTCTTGTGCCGTAATAACCGTGTTAACCATAAGATCCGGAGTGGGACGGAGTAGTCAAAAGTGTTTCCACCTCTCGTTCATCAACGGATGCGCTTTACCGTAGACACTTGTATCTGTCGGGGCAAGCGGTTGGGCTGGGGAAGCCTTAAGTCCCCACGGCATAGTCCGTAGACACTTGTCGCTCGAAGTGCAAGCGGTTGGCTGGGGAAGCCTTAAGTCCCCACGGTATTGCGGTCTATGATGGGTTGCGGCTACCGGCGAAGGAGTTTGGTTCGATCCCAAGCTCGTCGTCGTGGTCGGGGTCCACCCGTGAGTGGGAATAATGGGACCGGCGAGGACCCAGGGTCGGGGCATGCAACAAAGGGTGGGTGTTCGAGGTAGCGGAGGAACATGATTGGCTAGACCTTATACCGGGCCTCACACCATAGGAAGTGTGGACAAGAATGTACACCTGGTTGGCACCAAGGTTAAGATCTCTTATGGGTAAAGCAACACACCTCTGCGAGTGTAAAGAACCGTGACCTGTCACTCCCTGTTCCGGGATATGGAAGCTGCGAACGCGGCCGGAAAGGAGCTCCATGAAGTTCTAGTAAACCGGTGAAGGCTGACGGACATAGCTCTTCCGAATAAAAGCAACCTCTTGAAGAAATGATTATGAAAACCTGCATTGGTATTAGACTTTACGGTCTAATGCTGTAGCTAGTGCATTAAACACCTCTTTCCTATAATGAACTTGTTGAGTACGCTCGTACTCATCCCACTCTTAAATCCCCTGCTTAGATATGGAGGCATCGAAGGAGGATCTACCGTGCAACTCGAAGATCGAGGAGTCTACAAATACTTCAAGGGAACAGGAACCTGCCGAAAGAGTCAAACACCACAACTACCATGGAGAAAACCTAGATTAGCAATAGAAAGGAACTAGCTTCCTAAACCTAGCTCCTATTTAGCTAGAGTCTATTCTTAGCCTCTGTAGTTAGTGAAATACTCTACAAATAGAGTTCGTGTTAGGTTTAGACTACGAGTCGTTCTTCCGGAGTTTATTTGCGGTTTTACCTCATTGTAAAGTAGGAGGCTGTGTGGATCTTATGTAACGAGTCGATGTTGTAATTCTATAGACATGCCTTGGACCCGCATATGTTTCGTTGTACCACTCGAGCGATATAATACTAGTGGAACTGTGTTTCATTGGTGTTATATCGGACTTGCATACTACACCATGCAGTGGTATGCCGGGTCACCACAGTTGGTATCAGAGCAAATGCTTTGACCCTAGGATTAAAAACCCTTTAAAGGAGACCTATAGGATTGGTAGTGTCTATAGGAAGTTGTCTTAGCTAAACCAAAATCTTTTTATGACTTGAGATGGATATTCACTTGAGAATAATCCTGACACACTTGAGTCAACATTTCTTACCTATATTTCCTAAGTAATGTTAGCTAGCTAATCTCAAGTATGTAGCATACTCTTAAGACCCTAAAATAATTATGAGTAGACCATAGTTGGTATACAATATATGGTAGTCCAAAGAGAGGATACAACCATAAGGAAGATATCCTATTGGAAGATGTGTACCAACATATGTTATGATTAAGTAAGAGTGTTATCCAGACTGGTAATAGGAATTATATCAATTGATGAAGATAATTAAGATATCCTAATAGAAGATGTAGACCAAGTTAAGTAATGAGTAAGTAAAACTATCTAGACATGTGAAACAATTGATAGTAGGTGATAACTATGAGTCATATGAGGTAGTATAGACCATGATGAGTCAATCATGGGAGATAAGGATATGAATAAAATATGATTACTTACATGGTAGAGTTGTTAATCATATATGATTCACCTGAGAATCATTATGTGATGGAATAGAACATTATAAGTATTTTGGAGGAGAACAATAAGAAACCAGACAATAGTGCAAGAATTATGCTCCAAAAACCATGGGAACTGTGTCCAGAACATTAGGTCCATAGCCTTACGATACAATAATTTGGAAGTATAGGAGCTATATTCCAATAGTTATGTGTCTAGAATAGTGATGTTAGAACCAGCCATATCATTAAAGTAGTCCTCAACAAAATGGAAGCTAAGTTAGTACTTCCAAAGAAAATTAGGTTAACCACAACTATCCTAGACCACTTTGTTTCAAGTTTATCTCATTGCAAATGTGCAATTAAGGTAAAGGTTGAGACAAATAGTAGAATTCCCCATATTCGTGCTAAGTATCACGATACAGACCTATCTTATGTGGTGTTGTATACTACACATCAGAGCCTGATGATTAGAGATGTCTTACTCAACTATTATATTCAGGCTTATGATGGTGTGTACTATAAACACAAAGCTGAATCTTCTTGGATTTTATTGGAATTTTCATTGTTTGACTAGATCCATACACGAAGTTTGACTTTGATATGCAAATGCATGTTGCAATATCAAGTTCTTACTTGGTGCTATAGATCTAGAGGGTAATGGTATTCGTGTGAGGAAGTGACGAATTCTGAAGACTCTGAAGACAAGATTCGTTAGAAGAAATGAGTAAAGTTGTGGGAAGCAACCACAAAACTGCGAAGAAAGTATCAACCAAAACTCATGTTTTGCCTCAATAGAGGAGTACTTTAGTACATAAGAAGCATGAAGGTGAGAAATATAATGATTATGGTGAAGCTCAAGCGGATCCATAGTCAACATAGAAGAGGGAATGCATGGGAAATCACTTAGGATACTATAATCATAGTGTCGGCTAGTGGTTTTCTTGCAACAATAAACCCTCGAAGAAAGGAAGATGACCTATGAAACCCAGAGCAGATATAAAAAGACCATAGTGGATATCAGAAGACCACAATTGGTATAGGATCAATACTGCGAGATAAAGTAGAAGATGTCTCGTCCAGTTGATCAGAACCTATAATAGAATTCATTTTTAGATATCAAATAGCCACAGTTGGTATAATAACCACAGCTGGTATCAATTGGTATTACTAATAGTCCACGATTTAATTATTTGTAACAAAAGTTTGTGAACAAATAAAATTTTGTTAGCCAAATAATTAAGACCTATAAACATTTAGTTAAAGGATTCATGATGGATGTCCACAATTGGGTGGATACACCACAAAGATTCTTCGTAAAACCATAGAGGAATATAAATCGTAAACCAGACTTAGATCAATATTCTAATCATAAGTCCAATACTTGGAAGTAAAGGAGTTGAAGACCATAAGAAAACTCTAAGGGGTAGAGTAAAGATTGAGTTTTATGTACAATAACTCAATACTTTGAGCATAATAGAAAAGGAAGGTCTGAACTGAGAGGAAGTTCGATCTTATTTTCATAAGATTGATGAACGATACTTTCAGATGGATGTCAGACCAGAAGCCGAGGTTTATACTTCGAGGAAGTAAGAATTGGACTTTAACTTGAGAAAGTGAGTAATGTCTACTCAGAAGTACGAAGGCTCAAGTAAGTTAAGCATAAAGAAGTTGGACGAAGAAAATACCATAGACCAAATACAGCTCAAGAAGACCAAAGACCGAAGGAAATTGACCATACCAGAACCACAGACTAATAGAATGATTCCTTTCATGGAACCTAAATAACCCAAAATAGTTATAGGTATCAACTATAAACCATGATGGGATGGACTAAATTAGTCTAACCCATTCTTAGAGGAATAAACCATCATGATCATTTCCATGGTAAGTATCTTACCAAGTATCATTATTGCACTTTTGGTAGTAAGGGAAAACAAAGACCTATTTTATCAAATAGGAGATTGTTATCTAATTAGTCCTCAATTAAGACTGTCAGGACAAGAAAAAGTCCTAATCATTGAATCTTCAATGAGAAAGGAAACAAGCTTATAGAGTTGGAAGAGATCAATGAATCAAAGTAAGAACCATGGTTCAGAGACAAACCATAATGGATTCCAGGAAGAATCTGGACAAGGGATATATTCAATTATATCCAGTGAGATCACCAAGGAGTTTGAGAAAAGATGTAGTCTGCACAAGACAGATCCACACTTCGAAACGTGAGAGATATCAAACTTCGAGGACGAAGTTTAGTTTAAGGGGTAGAGACTGTAATATCCCAGGTATTGGGGTTACAAAAATAGAGGAAACAGATGTGTGCATTGCATTCATGCATAGAAAATCCGGGGAATTTTCGCGCTTTAAAATAAAACAGTCACAGTAACTGAAGTTTCACTTGACCTTGGTGGAATTGAAGTAGCTCATCAAGTCAAGTGCTATAAACCTCAATGTGACTTTGCCAAAACTTTGTTTTGGGAAAAGATGATTTGATCTAAGGGGTTAGATCAAAGGGAATTAAAACCAACACAAGAACATATTAATCAAGGATCAACTACTTGGTCTTATTAAAGATCATAATATAGTATTCCTTGCCATAACATATGAACATCTATTCAATTGGAAATCAAGTAACAATAAATGGAGAACCCATTCTTCACTTATCTTTTCCATATCTTAAAACTAATCCATGATCCTACCATACACCTTATGGTATTGATTCCACTTAAAACATGGAATCATGACAAGAAGATCAACTCTAGAAATACATTTCTCTATTCCATATAATTAATACTCATCAAACCTAGAGAGGTGAGAGTTCTATTATAATTATTAGAAAAGCAATAACAAACCTTGAGCTAAACCTTGGATATACATCCAAGTATTCAAATTATCATCTTCAAGAGGAACCCTAGAGTATTATTCAAGTCCTTCCCAAATGAGAGAGAGATCAATCAGACTAATTCTAGCTTTACCTATTTAAGAATCAATGTTAAACTTTGAATTAAAGTATTAGGTAAACCATTCCACCTTGAAGTAGTGAGATCACCCAAATACCAAATGGAATAAGACTATATCCATGATTTAGTGAAATATGGAGTGGAATAAACCAACTAAGATAGACAAGCTGAATCTTTGGCTCAGAAACCTAAATAAATATTAGGAGTACCCCATAAACCCTAGAATAACCATTCTTAAATAAGAAAAGCTCAAACCATGGTTTTATACTCAAGATAATTGAGACAACCATAACCATGCCCATTCAAGAAATTATAAAAGAAAGTATATATTTACTTGATCAAGACAACACTTGATCTTGAGAGTGAGAAACCCATTCAAGGAGGGATATTCTAGGAAGTCCAACCTTGATCATTATAAAGTGTGTAATGATCATAAACCCTAAGAATTTGAAGTAAAGATATTAAGAACAAGATGATCATATATAATGTATGATCATGCTTTGGAGATATGTGAGGATAAGTTAAACCCTGATAGGATAAACAAATATCATCCACCACATAAAATTATGGGGAGATCATTAGTAAAGCAACCCTAGACTTATATCCTAACCTTTACTTGTGAACCACCAGGTGATCACAATTAGAAACCTACCATATCTATGTTTCCTAAATTAAGGAACCCAAGAGCACCTTAGAGTTAAACACTATACTTTATGTAGTGAGAAACCATACCTCAATGTGACCAAAGTTAACTATAAAAAGAACCATAATCATTCTAGTTACTTTAATGATAAGTTGGGGAAAATAATAGAAGTTAATTGGTAGAAGATAAAACCAATTCTCAAATTCTTAGTAATTAGATAAGCACATAAGGTATTAAGCAAGTAACCTTATCATAGATAGGGAGATTAAACTTTAGCCAATACAATATGGGTCACCTCATTCATACAAACTAAAATTATATCTCAACCCTAGTTATGGTATCACTATGGTGATTACCCTATAAACCTAGACCATAATTAAGAATTAAATCAATGGACATTAGGTAAATACCACTAGAACCCTAGTGTGGCATATTAATAAAGTCTTATGCTTCAATTATTAAACCTGAGAAAAACCATTGTGATACATCTTATAATTAAAACCATAAGTGTCATTATCAACCACTTATCTATTTAATTAAGACCCAACCTTGAGGAGAGTAATATCTACTCTAGGTATTTCAAAGTGTTAATAGACCATAACACTAATGTTAATTTTAATATGGGTTATCAACAAACCTACAAAACCTTAATAGAAATTGCTCACATAAAATAACATGCAAGTGATTAATTAGACAAATAGGAACTAAGATATAACAACAACTTCGGAAATACCTTGAGAAGAAAGTATCAACTCTTACATTCATAAATTAAAGGGAATTCATAATAAAAAGGAAATCGAAGTGAGAGCATAATTCATGTTTAATTGCTATTTTGAATAAGCCAACAATATGCAAGATAATCCAATACAAAATAATTGTTTCAAACGAAATAGTGGTGTAATAATCATTGCACGAGATCTTAATGAAACTCACAAATGAAAGATCTGCAAGAATAAACAGAATTCAATTATGAAATTCAAATAGGAAATTTAAAACGAGAAAATCAAACGAGAAAAAGAAAAGAGGAGAAAAAGACTTACCGGAGCTTACACGGTCGGGCAGCCCGTAGAGAAGCCCACCATCTCAGCCCAGCGAGCGAGCCCATGGCCCCGCGGCACTTCACGGCCCAACACGCCCACGTACCCCTTCGTGTGGATATAGACGAGAAGACGTCGTCGTCTTCGTCTCCGATCTCCGGACGCGCGGGAGGTCGACACGGCGACGATTGAGACACGTCCCGGCCGACATTATGGACAGCGCGACCGCCGACGATCGTCCTTGACCCTATAAATACACGGCCGAAGCCCTCCTTGCTCTTGTTCTTCCTTTTCCCCAATTTCGCAAACCCTAGCACGCTCAGACCTCGGCCGTCGCCGTCGACGAGACCACCCCGAGCCTCGCCGTGACCACCATCGAGACCGCCGCCCTCGACTTGCTCTGCCTGTAGGAGGAATCGACCCCAGATGACCCGTAGCGCCGCCGTCGAGCTCGTCTTCTCCGACGACGGGAGCGGGCGATTCCGGCGAACCAGGCCACGCCAAGCCTCGCCGTCACGCCCTACGTCCTCTCGGTGAGCTCCTCAACCTCCTGGTGTGCTCGCTTCGCTCGATTAGGCGCCGTAGCTCCACCGCGTCGGCTAACCCGTGAGCTCTGCCGCTCGGCTTCGCCGCCGGCCAAGCTCCGGCGACCATTTGGTGGCGGCGCCACCACCACTTGGACCGCCTCCTCGTTCTCGTTCCAACGCAACCGAACACGGCCTCGTGGGTGGCCGGAATCGCCGGCGACCACCGCTACTGTCACCGGCCACCGTGGGGTGTGCCACGTCATCGCCACCGTGGCTGGTGACATGGCTAGGACCCCACCATTCATTGATCGTGGGTGTATCCTGGCCGGGTAGCTCTAGATATTTTTAGTTTAAATTCAAAATTCACAAAATCGTCGCAACTTTAAGAAATAAATCAAATTCATTTCAATTCTGAAAAATACCAAATGTGATATCAAAATGATCCTAAAAATAAATTCTATCCAATAAAAATATAAAATGAAATTTTTATTTTTAATAAAAATTTAATTATTTAACACTTGTTATTTAAACCTTTACTTTTAATTCCAAATTTAATTAAAAATCAATAAATAACAAAAACTTCTAAAATTAATAAAAACCAATAAGCAAATCAGGAAAATAATAAAACTAATTTTCCTTTGCTTAAATTTATTAAATCCTTAATAGAAGGATTTAAACCCTAATTAATAATTACCTTAATTATTAATTCTTTAAAAATAATAAAAGGACAAATCCAATATTATTTTATTTCAAAGTTATTAATAACTTCAACTTTATTAATGAAGTTATTAATCCAATAATTATAGGGTAATTAAGAAACCCTAGTTCCATTAGAAGCAAAGTGATAACTTCATCATTTCATGTGTAATCCTAAAACCCTAAATGCCATTTAGACCCTAGATCCATTACTTCTTATGAACCCTAAATTGTTCCCAAACCTAAACCTAAGTAACATGTGATCATGTTACTTCACCAGTAAACATAGATCCATATCTAACAACTAAATACTAGTTCAAATCCACATAAAATATGGGAACCCTATCACTACTAAATAGCACCCCATGTGTTCATCAAACCTAAATGATCAATTAGGGTCAACCAAGAGTAAACCCTAGATCCTACTACCAAAGTCATCATCCTTATTTATCCTATTTAGCATCACACTATTGTGATGAACTCTAATAGTAACCATACCAATTATTTTACTTTACATAACCCTGTTCCACTAAACCATACTAGTGTGAGATACTTATGAACCATCCTATTTAGGAACCAGCCATTCCCTACTTAGAGATTCAATGGCTAGTACAAGACAACCTCAACCCTAATTAATATACTTCTTATTGTTTAAGAAGTATGTTCTTCAAAAGTTATTCTTTTAAAGAAAATAAGGAATCATCACCAACCCTGCTTATAAGGACCTACAAACCCTAGCCGACTATCATTAGCAAAATAAACCAACCTTGACAACAACACAGTATAATGAATTGCTTAGGATGCCTAGGCTTACCTTAACCTTACAAGCCCTAGGTATTGATGAATCCAACTTTGTTGGGATCCATCTAATACTTATCCCAGCAACTACATGAAGCCATCATCAACCATAGAACCCCACCAGCCTAATTAACATACTTGTTCTTTATTAAAGAACATGTTCTCCAAAAGTTATTCTTTTGAAGTATATAATAAATAATCATCCACCATGCACTATAGGACTTAAAATTGACAACTGCTATTTACTTATTACACAACCTCTATTCCTTGATGTGTATGATTGTTACTATTCATTTTACCACATGCTTATGATTCTAAAACAACACAACCCTGAATAAGAACCTTGTTTGTAAATCATTCTAAAAGTGCAACACACCCAGAACTAATCATTACCACTCACTAATCCTAAATCATCGGGGTTAGGTCACGCTTAGAACGATTGCATATCATACTTATGCATTATTGCATCCTTGCCAATCTTTTAAACATCGTCCTTACGGACGATGATGCTATTTCAGAATTTGGAGTTATTGCGTATCGAAGACCTTGCCTGCATAATCTTGCGAGTCAAGAAAGGCAAGTTCATCACTTGCTCATGTCATTTGAGTATTTCTATCAAATTACTTGCAAAGTATTATGGTTATCACTATTGCATAAAAATCAAAACCACTACTTTCATAACTATGAATATGACTATGTGGTGGGCAATGGAACCATGGATTGTGTTGATATGGTGGAGGTTCCATTGCACGGGTTTATATCCATCTAGGATTAAACAACAAATGTCGCCAGTGATTCTTGTGCCGTAATAACCGTGTTAACCATAAGATCCGGAGTGGGACGGAGTAGTCAAAAGTGTTTCCACCTCTCGTTCATCAACGGATGCGCTTTACCGTAGACACTTGTATCCGTCGGGGCAAGCGGTTGGTCAGGGAAGCCTTAAGTCCCCACGGCATAGTCCGTAGACACTTGTCGCTCGAAGTGCAAGCGGTTGGCTGGGAAGCCTTAAGTCCCCACGGTATTGCGGTCTATGATGGGTTGCAGCTACCGGCGAAGGAGTTTGGTTCGATCCCAAACCGTCGTCGTGGTCGGGGTCCACCCGTGAGTGGGAATAATGGGACCGGCGAGGACCCGGGGTCGGGGCATGCAACAAAGGGTGGGTGTTCGAGGTAGCGGAGGAACATGATTGGCTAGACCTTATACCGGGCCTCACACCATAGGAAGTGTGGACGGGAATGTACACCTGGTTGGCACCAAGGTTAAGATCTCTTATGGGTAAAGCAACACACCTCTGCGAGTGTAAAGAACCGTGACCCGTCACTCCCGTTCGGGATATGGAGCTGCGAACGCGGCCGGAAAGGAGCTCCATGAAGTTCTAGTAAACCGGTGAAGGTCGACGGACATAGCTCTTCCGAATAAAAGCAACCTCTTGAAGAAATGATTATGAAAACTCTGCATTGGTATTAGACTTTACGGTCTAATGCTGTAGCTAGTGCATTAAACACCTCTTTCCTATAATGAACTTATTGAGTACGCTCGTACTCATCCCACTCTTAAATCCCCGCTTAGATATGGAGGCATCGAAGGAGGATCTACCGTGCAACTCGAAGATCGAGGAGTCTACAAATACTTCAAGGGAACAGGAACTCGCCGAAAGAGTCAAACACCACAACTACCATGGAGAAAACCTAGATTAGCAATAGAAAGGAACTAGCTTCCTAAACCTAGCTCCTATTTAGCTAGAGTCTATTCTTAGCCTCTGTAGTTAGTGAAATACTCTACAAATAGAGTTCGTGTTAGGTTTAGACTACGAGTCGTTCTTCTGGAGTTTATTTGCAGTTTTACCTCATTGTAAAGTAGGAGGTCAGTGTGGATCTTATGTAACAGAGTCGATGTTGTAATTCTATAGACATGCCTTGGACCCGCATATGTTTCTGTTGTACCACTCTGAGCGATATAATACTAGTGGAACTGTGTTTCATTGGTGTTATATCAGACTTGCATACTACACCATGCAGTGGTATGCCGGGTCACCACAGAGGCCACGAAGGCCATGAAGGTAGCGGAGTACCTTGGACAGCAGCGCCTCATCGACAGCAGCGTAGTTCATAGAGTTTTATAAAATAGTTAACTATTATAAAATAGTTCCTCGTCCTCATCCTCATCCTCCTCCTCCTTCACCTCCGGTTTCGGGGCGAGGAGAGTCCTGCCGCCGGAACTCGCGTGTGCGTCTCTGTCGCTGCCGCGCCAGTTCGCAGATTATGATTCGCCACTTAGTAAGGCCAATTGCATTGACACAGAAGTTTAAACCGCGCCGAAGCGCGAGGTGAATGAGTACACGACACCGCTCCCAAATCGGAGACGCGGCATCGGCGGCCGAATCACAATCCGCGAACCGGCGTGGCAGCAACAGAGACGCGTGGGTTCCAGCGACAGGATCCTCATGGTCCCGCGGAATCACAAAATGGTTGGATTTTAAAAATATGTAATTTTTTAAAATATTCTGATTTTAAAAATTAAAAATAAACATAAAAAGGAAAATCTAAAACGAAAAAAAAATGACATTGGGCCGGTCCAAACTGACGATTCAGTAGCCCGAGAGGAATTGCCCGCGTAACAGTAAGACTGACTAACGGATTGACCATCAAGCTGCTTAATTACTTTTATGTGTTGTGTGCAAAGAATTAAGCAAAATGTGGTGTTCCTTGCAACAACAAACCATTGTTGTGGTTCTTTGCAAAAGAAGCACCAACAAGTGGTGTGATCTGCTATTTCCTCCCTCCCAGGCATGCATGCATGTGAGCATGTCCCAGCGCCTGAGAACGAACAAATGGCACCGGATGACCTCCCCCAGCATGTCCACCACGCAGCTGAACCCGTGCGTGCACGGCATTCTGCTGGGCCTTGTGGCTGTACGTGTAGCCCCTGTTATTCCGCTCACGCCAAGATCAATCAATCACGCTGGACATGCATGGGGCAGGTTGTTCTTGGAACTGCTCGTCGATCGCGTATGAACTGGGGCGTATTCGGATGACCCTGCAGATCGGGGTTACCACATGGATGTCTCTGTTCATGGCCACCAACAACAAGCCCGCATGATTCTAAACTTACACTGCTGGATCCACTAACCCGCACAGGGATGTAGGATTTTGCCACATCTTTTGAATTTGTGCGCATACGGGGAAGACGGCCATTTCCATGAATTCTGCGACCAATAGTGGCAAAAACAATAGCCATAGTCTGCATGAAAATGTATCTTTTATCTTTTAGTCAAAATTTGACATCCTCTAAGTTTGACCAATGCCAAAGACAATTTTTTTACATTATTCCAAAAATATCCGTCATATTAAAATAGGGTATTAATCCAGTATGAAAATATTTAGCATTGTCTCAGTTCTCGGTCATTTTCACAAACTTTTTTCATACATATGCATTCGCTGTACTGTAATATTTTGTTGATCTAGCACCACTAAAACGTAGTACTCCCGCTGTTCCAAAATAAGTGTCACCATTTTTTCTAGATATGGATGTACTTGCATATTAATATATGTTTGGATACATCCGTATCTATATGAAGTTGTGAAATTTATTTCGAAAATGGGTCGTAGTATTTGTTTTGTGGATTCAAACAAACATGAACTATCTGCAGAACCGCAATGTTAGATCAATGATTTCTGGTGCGGATCGAGAACTAAGAAATACCCGAGCAAATGAGAATCAGAAACTAAGAGCATCTCCAGCCGTTGGGTCTCCTCAGGCCGAAATCCGGCGCTATTTAGCGTCAGATGGATGTAAAATTTGGCCTCGGGAGGCCCATATTTTCAGCGGCGAGCTCATGGTCACGTGCTGACGCTCAACCACCACGTAAATAGCGACGGTGCAGTCGCCAGGAAGGGGAACCGTCACAATGGCAACCGCGTCGATCGACGCATTGAATCGATGTAATGGACCGTGAAGTGGCATGGGGAGCCCAAACGACTCGTCGGGGAACCGTCGCAGTTGCCTCGACGCGCGAACCGCCGTAATGGAGCACAAACTACGCGGAAGAGCAACCGCCGCTCTCTTCGTCGAAAGACCACTACATATACGTTTTGCGAACTACAACCGGCCGGCGCCATTCATCTCTTCACCATCCTCTGTCAGCAGAGCAATCTCTCTTTGCCATCGGACACCGACAGTGAGGGGAAATCGCCTGGATGGCGCCATTGGTGCGACAGAGCTGCAACGCCGGACAGCGACGATTCCCCACCGCCGGATAGCGACGATTCCCCGCCGCCGGACAGCGACGACGAGGAAGAGGCTGAGGAGCAGGATGAGGAAGAGTCTGAGGACGCGTCGGCCCGGGTGAAGGCGAAGGCGCAGCCGGCGAGCACCTTCGACGACGAGGAGGACACAAGTTCCTCCGACGCGTTGACCGACACCGCCTCTTCGGAGGAGGTGACGAGCCGGAAGCGCCACCGTGAGGACGATGAGGCGGGGCCATCAAAGAAGAAGAAGAAGTAGTATAAAACCCTAGTTTAACCAGGCGATTGTCTTTTCGAACTGAAGCACGCTGAAGCACGCGCTTTTCACACCACCAGCCAAAGAAACCAGGAACTCAGGTGAGCTTTTCACACTTTCATATGAAGCGCAATGAAATGAATTAAGCTGGAGTAAGTATATATAAAAAAGACTAAAATATACTGATAATATTTCTGCATTTTGAAACCTTTAGATCTTCAGATTTTTCATGAAAAATTGTATGCAATGAACAGACTTTTGAAATTTATATTCGATTCTGCTCAGCAACATGAGTGTGTGTTTGTCAGAATCTGCATCTGATTGGTTTAGTTAAGCTCCAACGTCACTGTTATGTCAAGTAGTAGTACATATCTGGGCTAGATTTTCTTTTATCCTTCTGGTAGCCCGTCACCCACCAGAAAATTTTGTTCTCAACACTGTGTAAAACCCTTTATCTAGCTAGCTAAGCTAACAGTGTTACACCCAGGGGGCTGATAGTTTCGTGAATCCTGTCAGTAACCAGAGCCAAGCTAGGCCGGTCAAGTGCAGGTGGGAGGACAGGAAGGATGTACACTACCTGTGTCGCAGAGCAGAACAACAATCGGCGAAGGCATGATGAGGAGGTAGACCGTTAGACACTAGACAGGTACCCCAATGTCGGCACGGCATGGAGCCAAAACCCTGCGCGCCACGACCTTATTACAACGGGCTTGCATGTGTGGCCCTCTCCTCAGCCTGAAAAATGAACAGACGCTGATTGCTGAAATACAGGACTGAAATCTATAGTTAGTTAAAATTATAAACAAGCGATGTGATTGCTGGATCGTGCGAACGGTGGAGAGTGAGCTGATTGATTGAGGCGTACATTGAGCGTCGAAATATCTATAGAAGGTGCCAATGGAGTAAGGACCCATGCCCATATGCCCGCATACATTTTGGAATGGAACGGGAACAGAGTACCAGCTGGTGCCTGCTACGCGAGATTTGTACCTTCATGCAAGTTGCACGAACGGGCAATTCCAATGTGGAAACGACTTGTGGCGCATGTGGAATTGTGGGACACATACCTCGATTATGTTTTCGTTCCACCTTGTCTATGCGATCTCTCTGGCTAAGATTTCAGCAGCTTTCGTACTTTGGAATTGGATGTTTCATTCCTACTGTGAGCTGCTTTTATGTGTCGGGAGCTCTCCCGCAAAACAAAACAAAACAAAAATCAAGAGCTAGGTCGCGTAGCTGCTTTTATGATGTTTGTGTGATATGTTGTGAGAAAATTTACGGTACCCTGGTACTGCAAATACATACACCGGAGTACCGAAGAAATCTGGCCGTCCGTGGACGAGGCTAACTTAGTCATTTCTCAATTATTTCGGATATGTCCCCTACCATACCATCTCGACTGAAGCCAATGCGCCAGAAGAAACGAAGAAACCCGGATCTCTCCTCCCAATCACGTAGTGGCATCCCGCCCTAGAGCGGCCTAGCCGATCCATTTCTATACCGCACTCATCCGCATCAATTGATCGAATTTGTAGTGTATTATGTAGATGATGCACGTTTAGGCGCTTTGGTTTGTGGGAGTAATGATGCAACAGCAGACTAATAAAATCTGGATAATCCGATAGTAGCAGTTTGCCAATTGATTGCTCCTAAAGATTGTTGAACTTGCTGCTCGGATCGTGTACAGATGAACTAGTGCGATCCGTAGAACATGAATGGCCGTGATTTAGTCTGGTGCATCCCGGCTCGTCGCCGGGACGAACTGCTGAAGCCATCTCGCCATGCCACAGTTCTATGAGTTCAATGTTGGGGCTGGCCTCGGCGACACACGCCGAACCAGCCCCTCCGGCGACCAACGCCGGTGCTCTCTCTCTCGCTCTAACAAGGTAGAAGAGACACACGTATTTTTCTCCGGCCGGCGCACGAACGCCGCCGTGGGCGCGCACAAACACCCTACTTTCTTTCTTTTTCAGCTGGCTCAAAACCAGTACTTCAACGATCAGTACATGGGAGTATTTATACAGAGACGCACGCACACACTCCACTCGCCCATGCGCCCACGATCGCACTTCCCTGATCCGCTCGCCCGCACGCATGCACGACTTGCACGTCCGGCCGCTACGCGCTCACGACGCGATCAACGGCGCACGCCAGGGCCGCTCCAACAGATCACTAACAACCTAGCTAGCTCAAGCGCACCTACGCCCTGCGTCCACTAACACACCTACGCATAGAGCTGATCAGGTTTATTTGGCTAACATTCAAGTCTTCAAGAGCGATCGAGCTTTCTTCCACACAGCGTAGTAATGGGTTTGTTCGACTCCTCACCAAGCCGGGGAGGTGACGGCGGCCGTGCGGTGTGGAGTTCAAGATCTGGCCGAGGCCGACACGAGCAGGAATATGATTATTTTTTTTTTTGAGGGAAGGAGGAATATGATTTTTATTTTGCAGAGGAAAACGAACTATCCTCACGAGAAGTAGAAACTAGGTTGGTGTGATGACGATTTTGTCCCTTAGATCAAAGTACTCCCTGATTTTTCAGGTCAGTACTCCGTGAGACTAGTGCATACTGGTCGTTGAATTGGCAAAAATAGACGGTCCACATTACATTTTGGGTATCGTAAAACTGCTCCATTTCCTGAACTTGTAGGTTGTTTTTTCTGAATTCTGTATAGGGGGAATTATACTATCGGGTTTTTGCCCTGTAGGAATGCTCAAGGGCGAGTATTCGCTACGGGTTTCCTCATAGTACCCCCTTTTTCCAACCTCTATTTTCTGCCCCTTTTTTTTCATGTCACTTGCTTGTAAAGGACTTGTTATTTCTGTTATGCGAGTAATGGAAAGGGGCTAGCCCAGTTGAAAAAAGGCCGCGTAGCTTGGAAGAGTCTTTGTAATGGCAATGTATTATACTCCAGGGCAAGGATCTGGATCGGGGGAGAGGAGGGTGGTGCTTTACTCTGTTTGTTGAGTCCAGTGGAAGAGTAGTAAGATGCAAAAATCGTGAGGGAGAGAGAGAGAGAGGGACCGGTCATGCAAGGGCATATTAAAAAACGGATTGAGCTTCAGTGACTTTGCCAGCCCACAAAGTCACTGACTTTGTGTCACTTACAAGTGGAGCCATGTGGGGCACATATAATGAAGGGTTCCACCTGATCCCACTTGTAAGTGAAACAAAGTCAGTGACTTTGTGGGCTGACAAAGTCACTGAAGCTCAATCCTTAAAAAACCTGGAAATTTCGCGAAGGTGACAAATTTTGACCCAAGATTCCTTTAATAACGACTTAAAAAGGTGAATAGAGGAAGTACTACCTTTCGCCTTTCTCCGAACCAGAAAAGAAATAAATGTCACTCACCCAAAAAAGAAGAAGGGTGAACCAAGATAAAAAGAAGTTGGACAAGGGATGCTTCACCAAAGCTAAGATATTGCCTATAGCACATTTTTTTGACATATATTTCGGACCTTTTTCATTAGTTGGTCTGAACTTGTTGGGTGTATCCAATTACTATTAGAGGCCATAGATTTCAAGACCCGGTGAGTGCACTATTGGCAAATATATAGTAGTTAAACTATTCTTTTCCTAAAATTACACATGATTTTTGAACTTCTTCCCCTTCGCCTCCTAAGAGATGACACACAGCAGGTGGTGTTAGTGAAGGCACATTGTAGATGCCGATGTAGTAGTCTATTGGGGAAGAGGGTGTGCAGTGCTATTAACAAGCCAATCTATTGAAATCGGATGTGGTTAGTTGTGATATATGCACAGACTTGCGCGTCCCACTACATGATTCAAGTGGTATGCCGACGGCCCCAAACCCTCGGAAATGGGACAAAATCCTTGGCATAGATATATGATGAGGGTTGCCATCGGCAACATCTCGATCGACATGCGGAGGCTGGCCCTTGGCAAACAAAAATCCGTCGGCATACACATGTTTGTCGAGGGCTTACCGTGTGACGACCAGTGTGACGGTGATGGGGTGGGAGTTGGTGAGTCGCAAAACGCTGATGATTGTGCTTATAGGTAATTGTGATGGATGTAACTTTCCTATGTCATGTATCGAGTTATATCGCAATGCGTCGAGTTCGTACCATTGTGATTATCTTTTCCTACAATTAATTGCACAACAAATTTTCTCCTTCATTAACACAAGAATATAAAAGAAGTAAGCCTAGCTCATTTGGTTAGGAAAGTGGATGTACAACCCAGACACCCAGGTTCAAGTCTGGACGTGAATTTAGCTTTCCTACCGTGTTCCTTCGGAAAACAAAAACACAAGAATATAAACGTTTTCTTAGCCCCTTAGTTTTGAAAAACAACAGTCAACAGTGTATGTAACGAGTGACGGTTGAAATGTGCAGCTGGCACGAACAGAATCTGTCGATTTAACCGCGACATGCAGACGCCACACAATCTCTTTCTTTCTTCTCAGCCTCACGGACGATTCCACGAACCAAACGACAAACTTGCATTCACGTCTTTCGTCGTTGAAGCGGCCGTCGATGGGTTCATCCAAGCCGACGCCAGCCACAATCTCTTCCAGTGCCCAGTGCCGAGTACCGACTGCCGAGAAATACCCGACGCTTCGCCGTGTCCACCGGGATGCGACTGACGCACACCAGCAGTTGCCTCCTTCGTCGCTCTACGACCTCACGCTCGCCTATATAACCACGCCGGGCTTCGTCGTCCTCCTCTCAGACCAGCTAAGGCTAGCCAAGAGCAAGAAGCTAAATACCTTCAAGCTCGAAGCTAGCTAGCTACCCATCCAGACACCATGGCCCGCATTGCGCCGCTCCTGGTGGTGGCGCTGCTCTCCGCCCTGGCCGCCGTGCAGCTCTCGCCGGCGTCGGCCTGCCCCACCTGCCCGACCCCGGTGCCTCCGCCGCCGCCCAAGGTGACCCCACCGCCGCCGTCGTCCGTGCCGTGCCCTCCGCCGCCGCACTCCACTCCCACGCCGTCGCCACCCACGCCGTCGTCGCCGACGGGGAAGTGCCCCGTGGACACGCTGAAGCTGCTGGCGTGCGTGGACGCGCTCAACGGGCTGGCGCACGCGGTGATCGGTGCCAGCCCCAGCGACACCTGCTGCCCGCTGCTCTCCGGCGTCGCCGACCTGGACGCCGCGCTCTGCCTCTGCACCGTCATCAAAGCCAAGGCGCTCAACACCAGCCTCGTGATCCCTGTCGCCATCTCGGTGCTCGTCAACGAGTGCGGCAAGCACGTGCCCTCCTCGTTCCAGTGCCCGTCTTAGGACGAGCTCTATCACTTACCATGTATCACCTGCATCTGCAACTCTTCATGGATGGATTAAGCTCTCCAAGTGAGTAAGTACGCGCGTACGAGTCTTGCATGTATGTTCATACATACAAACATGTATAATAATATCACGTATGCATAGCTATACAGGTTCATGCATGAACCTTATAACATGCATTGTACAATTGTGTATCATATAGTATCTCGTGCAAACTATAATTGCATAGCATATATAGGTGTGAGTTGTGGTGTTGATTTTGTAGTATTCTTTTGAAGAACTATGAATAAATCCTTTGTAATGTATAAGAAGTTTTTTCATGCATGTATGTCTTCCTTTTCTGTTCGAGAAATAGGGAATGGGGGAAATTTTTTGTTCAAAAGAATTCCATAGCATATTTGGAGGATCTTATGATAACCACAGGAATATTTGCTATGGTATATTATTGTGTATGTAATTCCAAACGGAAGTTTCGATAGAGTTTCCACCTAAGAGGTCGTTTGGAAGCCAGGCTTTCATTTCGTTTGTAGCATTTTGAAATGAATATATGTATTCATTTTATTTACATTGTAATTTCAGAAATGGACACTTGTTTGGTTGTCACAGGAATTACAAATGATAGCAGAATTCAATATTGAATTTGTAAATGGCTTCTATAGAGAAACGCAAATGACAGGTTTCAGCTTGAAATTGTGTTTACCCATGGTGTCACTTTGCTGGATTTCCTAAATGAAATGACATCCCAATTATGTGGCAAACAAACAGCCCACCTATGGAATTCCAAAATGAATTCCAGGATTCCAGGCCCAAATGATGGATACCAAACGACTTCTAAGAGAAATGGGAGTATACCTTTATTTGAATGACAACAAAGGCATCACACAATCCCTCAGATAATTCTTCCATTTCTCCTGGGACGCAACCAAACGGCATCTATTTTACGCATTCATGTGGTCCCAAATTCTGTAGAATTCAACTTGTCATGATATCCTATTTCTACAATTTTCCCATTCTTATACTTTGTAAATCCTTGAACTAAAGAGTCCCCAAGGTTTACAGCCCCAAATCCTCCCGGGTAAAAGAAAAGGACCATCTTCAACTCCAAATGCTAATACTAGGCTGGTTTAATTTCACCGCGCTGAATCAATTTTTCCATATTAGCATGAGTATCAACTCAACTTTTTGAGTCCTGTAAAATAATTCTAGGGATTGAAATTCTCCAAAGGTTCTGTGAAAATCGTACCAACTAAAGAAGCCATTAACAATGAGGACGACAAGAGTCAATTTGGATGCACATTCAGCTGTCACTGTGTCACTACTCGCTACTCACTGCAGTGAAAACATGTATACACAGGTCACATCAACCACAGCCATAATGTTTCTGTAGATGACAGCCATAGCGTTGATCTAAGGAAAGAGGTTGGCACAAGGTTTCCTTTTTCTCGAGCATCTTATACGAATACGACTGTGCGTGAGAATGGTCTTTTTTCACCGCAGAAAGGTCACGGAAAAAAGTTTGTCTACGACCAAAATAGGAATGAACGGATTTTCTTAAATGCAGAAGTGAAGATTTCTCTGTCACTGACCTGCCCCATCTTGCTTTTCCTATGAACCTACAAGTACCCGTACCATATAGTAGTAAGTAAGAAGACAGGTTGAATAAATATGAGTCCGAAGAAGGGCGAAGGAAGGAAACCATAAAAATGGCCAAAAGATCGAAGGGACTGTCTCATCTGTTCCCACCAACAACGCTAAGAAAAATGCACCGATGAAAATCTAAGAAAGATGTACAGATAAAAATGCACACTAAAAAAAATGTAAATGATAAATTGAACAGTCGTGTGGGTACAGGAGACAGAACTGAGTGTGTACTCACGCATCAGCATAGTGTCATCAGCTATCACAGGTTGTCAGGTTCGTTGTAATACATGATTCAGGTCAAGTAACCGCAACCAGCAGAACACAAGAAAAAAGCGATTTCAGCAACAGATGACACACTGAGATTCTACATATATATCCATCCATTCATACAGCAGGTGTTTTGAGTACATGGTTGGTCGAGCAGTGTATAGAACAATATAAAGCAAAACCAATACAATTTCACTGTGTTAAAGCACTTCAAAATGGAACAGGGGGAGGCTCAATGCGCTAAGTGCAATCAGGCATGGGGGGCATACATTTTCAGCTAACTGCAATCAGGCATGGGGGTCTCAAGCCACGGCTTGGAGAGCCCTCTCAAAGTTATCTTCAGCTGATGCGGTGGACTTAACTAGCACGTGGTCAGGATGCGACAGTTTCAGCTGGCTGCAGAAGCATAGCAAGTTAGAACTTACAAGGAAATGTTTTAGTTCATAAAAAAAGTACTAAGAATATGCATCAGTTACTTATATTTACCGGAAACGATTGACTGATATCTAACAGGTGTGCGTCCTACCAGTAACTTTTAGAACTCTGATTGATCTTCTCAACTTAACAGCCTCCTACATATTATGTATACTAGTACTTTTAGGATGCCCAATTTTCTACTCATACATTCCTCTAATGAAACATGGTCCTATTCTACTAGATTGAGATTGGTAGCATTTAAGAAAAGTAGAGGGGTTTTGTGTAATCCGGGTGGAACAATAGTTTGGAAAACAGCCGATACAAGTCATTTTCAAGTTGCAGGGAAGACCTAGTCAGGATATGTCAGATCAGAAATAAGTGGCCACAACATGTTAATACCAGATACGCAAAATCAGGATAAGAGGCCAAAAACCCTAGACAGACAAATTCATCCACTGGAAAGAGAGAACGGTTTGCTAGTACAGTATGCCATGGCAATCAGTCTGTGGTCCTACTCTTAACACATCTTGCAACTAGCACAGTCCACGTCTCTTGCAACTACCCGGAGCCAATCGTCCAAAGGTACAGTTGCAGGGTTGCTAGGAGTTGTAAAAAAGCTCGAGTGGTTACTGTTTACCGAAGCTGAGAAGTAATATACAAACCTTTAACCCAAGGGGGGAAAGATTGTGCATGCGATTTTCTACTAGATGATATGCTCGCTTGAATTCTCTTTGAATTATTTATAAACTAGCCTTGAAACTTAGGAAGTGCCATTAACATTAACACAAGTTGGCAAAAAACTATAAGGATGCATTCCACAGGGTTGCAGTATGTCCTGCTAGTTATAGATTTCTAGATAGTGTTTGCTGATAAATATCAACTTGACAAATATCAAATCTGATGAATACGAGCAATCCACATGCATCCATCAAGTCGTATTTTCTCAAACCACTTCGGCTTGCATCTACAAAACTAGATATAATGCCATTTTACAGCAATCACCTAAAGAGCATCAGGCATGGGTTAAACTGTACAGTGTATACAGTTTACATTCTTACTTGAAGTATCGTGATGACGCCTTGCCAAGGTGGAGATTACACACAATGAGATTGGCAAGAGTTTCAGGATCCTTTGCATCCTACAAGAATTTAAGATATGGTTTGAGTACTGCCTTGCATATTATATCCTCTTTTTTTGCCAAATAAAAAAACCAAAATTCAGGTGTTTCGCTGCTAGTTATTTGCTTGAAAATTGGGTCATTAGTAATTACCTTGTTCAGGGCTTCAAGCAATAGAGTTTCAGCCTCCTCAAAGCTCCCCATGTGCATACAGCAAACTGCCTTGCCATTAAGAACCATTCCCGTCATAGGATATTTTTCAGCGAAGTCCTGGAATATGAGATAAGCTTCACGGATCTTAGAGCCACCCTGCGCCATAGATTAAAATTATGATATGCTCCTGTTTCCAGAAACAAACAAAATTTCAACACTTCCACCACACTGCATGTGAAATTACTTACAACAGCAATATCTAGCCAAGCATTTGCTAGTTGCGTCAGTGTATGGTCCTCATCAGTTTGTTGCATGATCTTCAGTTGCTTGTCAGCATAGTCTGAACGGTGCATCTTAAGGAAGATCTGGACATTCAATGCATGTCTGTAACCAAGCAAGCAGCAATAACCAATATTAGCATTCATGAATGCTGGACACAGTAAAACAAGAAATTCAATCACCAAATAGGGCAAATCAGCAACGCCAAACACAAATCCAATTAAGCAATACTGTATGACTGTATACCAGTATGAGCCAGTGACAATCACACTATGGATCTTGGAAAATAAAGGAAAATTTAAGATACGAGCAAATGAATGTCATCCACAGTTCCATACAACTCCTCGTAGTTAGACTAAACATGATACATATCAAATACTCACTCCGGTGGATGACTGGAACGTAATATGGAAAAGGTGAATAACTACAGGATTGAAGAAATGAATAACATGAACAACATTGCAGAATTTCTACATATCATTCCAAAAGATTTTGACTATTCATACTGAACACCATACAGACTTGTTTAACATTGCCTTAAGTTGGTCTAAATTACTATAGAGCATATAATGATGTTCACTAAAGATTTAGCTCTTGATACATGTGCCGGAATATTATTTTACTGGTGTTTTCTTTCTTTCTCTCTCCTTGTTTTGGTTTCCTTTTGTTTCCGTTGGGTTTCATATCTAGCCTACCACAACTTGCTTGGGAAAAAGGCTTTGATGCTGTTGTTGTTTTATATATACTGATGTTCACTCTTGTGTATGGTTATGCCACAATCAGATCAGAAATTCAAATCTGAACATCTTAAGTTTTCTCAAAAAATCTGAGCATCTAAAGGTATAGGTAAAAAAGAAACTAACAGGTCCAGAGTTCCTCCAGTGTGTGTGTGCTTGAGAGCCTCATTGTAGTCTTGTTCATGCATAAATATAATTCCAGCAACCAATCGCAGAACAGGATTGCTTCCAATAGCCGAGTCACTCAACCATTCCTTCAGGCTGGAGATTGCGCCTTCCTTCAAAATCGCACAAAGTAATAATAATTTATGAGCATTTCAGTGTATCTAGAGAAATCTGAGAGAAGGACAAAACATGGCAGTGGTAAGACACACTACCACTCATTTTCTTAGTTTAGCTCCATCAATAATTTTAGTACGACATGTACCAAAAAATATTCAAAGAAGCAGACTGTTTAAATGTTAAAAACTGGATATATATAATACTGGAACCTGGATATGTATAATACTGGAATCTGGATATGTATTACAAGTATAATACTCCCTCCGTTCCTAAAAAAGCTTCTCAACTTTATGTAGATACGGAGTTATATATACATGTTTTAGCTATAGATTCATCCGTATTTAAAAAAAAGTTGCGAAGCTTTTTTAGGAACGAACAGAGTATCATTCTATAATACTGGAATCTAGATATGTATTACATACTACTGATTAAGTTTTTCTTCTGATTGAGGAAAAAATTAATTCCAACACAAGAACTATTTCGTGCAATATTATCTGATCTAATACTTCCCTCCGATTCATATTATTTGATGCTAAAATGGATGCATCTACAACTAAAACTTGTCTAGATACATCTATATTAGCATCAAGTAATATGAATCGGAGGGAGTACCATAAACTGATATGATATCATTGAATCTCAGGTTAACCATTCAGGTGCAACTAATAAGAAGAAGAGGGTTGCTAGTGAAGATTATTTTAAACCGTCACATTGCTGTCTGAAGCTAAACTACTGTCTGTATTCCTACTTAAACTCAAACACAGCACATTTGCATTTTACTATTCAAAGGTGGTATAGATTAAAAGTACAGACTATATCATACATCTGCATCACACTATCATCATAGCTCAAGGGTATTGTCATGGGTTGAGGTTCCACTAGCAATTCTACGAGGCAGCAATGCTAAGCATCCAACAAATGTCCTACACCAATACCCCTAATAGTGTTGAGGAAGTACTACTGAATTATCAATTTTACAATGCACAAATTGTAACGGAATATAGTATTCAGTATCAAGTGTGGACAAGCTCGTCAGTGCTCAGCCTATGACGGTGAAAATGGTGCAGTGGATCTGTCGTCGGATCAGATCACTGACTGCAACCGCGACAGATCTAATAGCCCTAAGATCACAAACAAGCCACACCCCGGCATCCCAGATCCAACCCCACAATCCACGAACAGGAACAGATCAGAGGCCAGATCCGGCTCGCTAACCTTGTCGCCGGTGAGGTAGAGCGCGAGCAGCTTGACGGCCTGCAGCGACGTGGCCGCGGAGGAGTCGATCTCGCTGATCACCAGCTGCAACAGCACAAGCGCGACAATCAGAGCCAAATCGCGGCGAGGCTAGCTGCGGGAAGTGGAGCAGCCCACTTACCTGGTAGGATCCGAGCGCGATGTAGGAGCGGAAGACGATGACGTCGCGCTCGGCGGCGGCGTCGGCGTCGAGGCCCGGGACGTCGCTGTTGTTGATGGCGGACTGGTAGGCGCCGAGGTAGAAGAGGTTGCGCAGGTTGAAGAGGAGGTCGGGGGTGGCCATCGTGGGCGGGTCGCCGGCGACGGTGGTGGTGGCGGGCTCGACGGCGAGGCGAGGCGAGTGGGAGATCTCTCGGGAGAAGAAGTGCTCGTGCGTGCGGTCTCTGGGTTTGGTAGTGGAAAGAAACTGGAAGGTGAATGAAGATGGCGAGCTTATAACTGGGCTCGTGTTGGGCCTCGAGTGGACTAGTTGAGGCCTGCTGGATGGTGGGCCTAGCCCGATGTGAATCCGGTCCGGGGAGGAATTCGAAGACGGCTACGGACTCCTCCGCCTCTATATTGAGCCAGCCACTGATCCTCCTTGGAAAATCCAGAATCGACATAACAGATCTACTGATGGCTAACAAGATAGAGTTTTCGTCCCAAGTGGAGGAGGAGTTCACCGGAGACGAAGAAGACAGTGCACCGAAGAGGAAAGCGCCGACGGCCGGTCTAGAAAGGGGTGTCATGAAAAGGAAGGTGGAGCATGGCTGCTCAAAGGGAGAGGAGGAGGAGGAGGAGGAGGAGAAGGAGGAGGAGGAGGCAGCGGTGGCTGCCGACAAGATGATGGAGCAGGAGGATGACTCGA
The DNA here is from genome assembly GCF_022539505.1 of Lolium rigidum. Lineage (NCBI taxonomy): Eukaryota > Viridiplantae > Streptophyta > Magnoliopsida > Poales > Poaceae > Lolium > Lolium rigidum. The sequence continues at coordinate 53,275,398 of NC_061514.1, read as the reverse complement.
ACTACAAAAAGATCCACGAGGAGTGCAAAGCACGATACGAGGCACTCATGGAGAAGCTGTTTGGCGGCGGAGCACCACATGTGAGGGTGACGAAATATCCCTCGTGCATGTCAGATGATGGTCAGGTTGCCGATGAGGAGGAAGAGCTCGGCATGGTGGCTGATGGGATTCCGTCGGCTGAGACGACGAGGAAGAGCGATGGCGAGGTTGCTCCGTTCTAGTACTCGGAACCCGCACGTTTGACTACCTTCACTAGTGGAACAGGAATCCTCGCCTTTTGTTTGCTACCCTACCCTAAATATTTGTTTGCGAGGAAACTCATTTCGTGTGCAATGGACTGCATGCGAAAAAGGCAGTTTTGTTGCTGCCTTAAATAGCTGAGGTTATGGTTACCCTTATGGTTTACCATTATTGCTTCACCTCAGAGAGGTTTTATTAAAAATAGTTTATTCAAGTTTCATATTTGTATTACTCACTCCATCTCGGCATTTTTTGCGAAAGTTCCCGCACTTTTTCACCGGTAAAATTTGGTCTCCTATCTCGACTCATGCGCCTCCTCCTCCTCAATGTCTCACATAGTCCCATTCACTACTAGGAAAACAACTATCGGTAGGTCACCCGTGGCGTGTGGAAAAGGCGGTGCACACACCGAAAGAAGGTGCATCACGACTTGTAACTTACCCATGGTGCACCGTGAAAAGTGTTGCGCCACGGGTATTCCTGGGTCAGGCTAGGGGCGACCACACATACCCGGGGCGAACCACATACTGGTGGTGTTGGCCGCTGGGCTTGCCGGACCTCCTGTCTGGCTGACATTTGATGGGTGCGGCGAAGCTTTGAGTGAAAACTT
>NC_061514.1:53220149-53274448 GCF_022539505.1 Lolium rigidum | reverse complement strand
TGATTAAATCTCATAGTACTCATCATGATATATTTATGTGCATTGTTATGCCTTCTTTATTTGTAAATTGCCCAACTGTAATTCGTTCACCCAACATGCCATTTATCTTATGGGAGAGACACCACTAGTGAACTGTGGACGCCGGTCCATTCTTTACATCTGAAATACAATCTACTGCAATACTTGTTCTTTACTGTTCTTCGCAAACAATCATCATCATCCACACTATACATCTAATCATTTGTTTACAACAAGTCGGTGAGATTGACAACCTCACTGTTACGTTGGGGCAAAGTACTTTGATTGTGTTGTGCAGGTTCCACATTGGTGCCGGAATCCCTGGTGTTGCGCCGCACTACACTCCGCCACCAACAACCTTCACGTGTTCCTTGACTCCTACTGGTTCGATAACCTTGGTTTCTTACTGAGGGAAAACTTGCTGCTGTACGCATCACACCTTCCTCTTGGGGTTCCCAACAGGCGTGTTTCTTGCACGCCATCAAGCAACTTTTTCTGGTGCCGTTGCCGGGGAACTGAAGAGAAGTTACACCACAAAGATTTCTAACTCCCACGTCAACTACACGCCAGCAGCTCTTTTTCTGGCGCCGTTGCCGGGGAGATCAAGACACGCTGCAAGGGGAGTCTCCCACATCCAATCTCTTTACTTTGTTTTTGTGTTGCTTTGCTTTACTTTATTTACTGCTTTGTTTGCTCTTATATCAAAAATACAAAAAAAAATTAGTTGCTAGATTTACTTTATTTACTGTCTTGTTCTCTATATTAAAAACACAAAAAATTAGTTACTTGCATTTACTTTATTTAGTTTGCTTTATTTACTACTGCTAGAATGGGTACTGTTGAGAATACTAAGTTGTGTGACTTCACTAGCACAAATAATAATGATTTCCTATGCACACCTATTGCTCCACCTGCTACTACAGCGAGAATTCTTTGAAATTAAACCTGCTTTACTAAATCTTGTTATGAGAGAGCAATTTTCACGGTGTTAGTTCAGATGATGCTGCTGCCCATCTTAATAATTTTGTTGAACTTTGTGAAATGCAAAAGTATAAGGATGTAGATGGTGACATTATAAAATTAAAATTGTTTCCTTTCTCCTTAAGAGGAAGATCTAAAGATTGGTTGCTATGAGAAGTAGCATAATGAATTTTATGCAATTAGATAATGAACATGTTGCTCAAGCATGGGAGAGAATGAAATCTTTAGTGAAGAATTTCCCTACCCATGGACTGACTACTTGGATGATCATCCAAACCTTTTATGCAGGATTGAATTTTTCTTCGCGGAACCTATTGGATTCAGCTGCTGGAGGTACCTTTATGTCCATCACTTTGGGGGCGGCAACAAAGCTTCTTGATGATATGATGACAAATTACTCCGAATGGCACACGGAAAGAGCTCCACAAGGTAAGAAGGTAAATTCTGTTGAAGAAACCTCCTCCTTGAGTGATAAGATTGATGCTATTATGTCTATGCTTGTGAATGGTAGATATAATGTTGATCCTAACAATGTTCCTTTAGCTTCATTGGTTGCCCAAGAAGAACATGTTGATGTGAATTTCATTAAAAGTAATAATTTCAACAACAATGCTTATAGGAATAATTCTGTAACAACTATAGGCCATATCCTTCGCTAATGGTAATGGTTATGGGAATTCTTATGGGAATTCTTACAACAATAATAGAGTGTACCCCCTGGTCTTGAAGCCATGCTTAAAGAATTTATTAGTACACAAAGCTGCTTTTAACAAATCTGCTGAGGAAAAGCTTGATAAAATTGATATTCTTGCTTCTAAGGTTGATAGACTTGCCTCTGATGTTGATCTTTTAAAATTGAAAGTTATGCCTAATAAGGATAATGATAATACAATTGTTACTACAGCAAATGCCATCAAAGTTCGAATTAATGAAAATATTAGATTGATGGCTGAATTGCATGCTAGGTGGGAAAGAGAAGAAAACGAAAAACTAGCTAAAGAGAATAATGTAGCTAAAGTTTGGACTATTACAACCACTAGTAATGATAATGCTTCACATGTTTCTACACCCCTACTATCAATGGTAAAATAATTGGTGTTGGCAATGTTTTCTACTCCTAGTGCAAAGCGTGCAAAATTGCCTGAAACTGCTAAAACTGCTGAAACTGTTTGTGATAAAACTGCTGAATTTTTTCAAAATATTGGGGACAATGATCCCATTGATGTAGATCATAATGGTTTAGATTTTGATGATTGTCACATCTCTGAAGTTATAAAGTTCTTACAAAAACTTGCTAAAAGTCCCAATGCTAGTGCTATAAATTTGGCCTTTACAAAACATATTACAAATGCTCTCATAAAAGCTAGAGAGGAGAAACTAAAACTTGAAACTTCTATTCCTAGGAAGTTAGAAGATGGTTGGGAGCCCATCATTAAGATGAGGGTCAATGATTTTGATTGTAATGCTTTATGTGATCTTGGTGCAAGTATTTACGTTATGCCTAAGAAAATCTATGATATGCTTGACTTGCCACCATTGAAAAATTGTTATTTGGATGTTAATCTTGTCGATAATGCTATAAAGAAACCTTTGGGGAGGATTGATAATGTTCGCATTATAGTTAAGAATAACCTTGTCCCCGTTGATTTTGTTGTCTTGGATATTGAATGCAATGCATCTTGTCCCATTATATTGGGAAGACCTTTTCTTGATCTGTTGGTGCTACCATTGATATGAAGGAAGGTAATATTAAATATCAATTTCCTCTTAAGAAAGGTATGGAACACTTCCCTAGAAAGAGAATGAAGTTACCTTATGATTCTATTATTAGAACAAATTATGATGTTGATGCTTCATCTCTCGATAATACTTGATTCACACTTTCTGCGCCTATCTGAAAGGCTTTAAAGAAAAGCGCTTATGGGAGACAACCCATTATTTTACTTCTGCACTTTTATTTTATATTTGAGTCTTGTAAGTTGTTACTACTATAGCAACCTCTCCTTATCTTTATTTTATTGCATTGTTGTGCCAAGTAAAGTCTTTGATAGTAAAGTCAATACTAGATTTGGATTACTGCGCAGGAACAGATTTCTTGCTGTCACGAAATTGAGCCACCCCTGCCGTAGAAAATTTATAAAAATCTGTGAATTTACGTGCGTGATCCTCAGATATGTACGCAACTTTCATTAAATTTGGGCATTTTCATCTGAGCAAGTTAAGTGCCTCTAAAAAAATCGTCTTTACGGACTGTTCTGTTTTGACAGATTCTGCCTTTTATTTCGCATTGCTGTTTTGCTATGTTTGATGGATTTCTTTGTTCCATTAACTTTCGGTAGCTTTGTGCAATGTCCAGAAGTGTTAAGAATGATTATGTCACCTCTGAATATATGAATTATGCACTAACCGTCTAATGAGATTGTTTCGAGTTTGGTGTGGAGGAAGTTTTCAAGGGTCAAGAGAGGAGGATGATACAATATGATCAAGAAGAGTGAAAAGTCTAAGCTTGGGGATGCCCCGTGGTTCATCCCTGCATATTTTAAGAAGACTCAAGCATCTAAGCTTGGGGATGCCCAAGGCATCCCTTCCTCATCGACAACTTATCAGGTCACCTCTAGTGAAACTATATTTTTATTCCGTCACATCTTATGTGCTTTACTTGGAGCGTCTGTTTGTTTTTATTTTTGTTTTTGTTTGAATAAATTCGGATCCTAGCATTCCTTGTTTGGGAGAGAGACACGCTCCGCTGTTTCGTATGAACACATATGTTCTTAGCTTTATTCTTAATGTTCATTGCGAAGGTTGAACTACTTCGTTCATTGTTATATGGTTGGAAACAGAAAATGCTGCATGTGGTAAATGGTATAATGTCTTGAATAATTTGATACTTGGAAATTGTTGTGCTCATATAGATCATGTTTAAGCTCTTGCATCATGTGATTTGCACCTATTAATGAAGAACTACATAGAGCTTGTTAAAATTTGGTTTGCATGATTAGTCTCTAGAGTCTAGATATTTTCTGGTTAAGGTGTTTGAACAACAAGGAGACGATGTAAAGTCTTATAATGCTTACAATATGTTCATATGTGAGTTTTGCTGCACCGTTTTATACTTGAGTTTGCTTCAAACAACCTTTCTAGCCTAGCCTTGTATTGAGAGGAATTCTTCTCGTGCATCCAAATCCTTGAGCCAAAAACTATGCCATTTGCGTCCACCATACCTACCTACCACATGGTATTTCTCTGCCATTCCAAAGTAAATTACTTGAGTGCTACCTTTAAAAATTCTATCCTTTGTCTTTGCAATATATAGCTCATGGGAAAATAGCCTTAAAAACTATTGTGGTGAAGAATATGTAGCTATGTATCTTATTTCTTAATAAGTTGCTTGTTGAGCGGTAACCATGTTTATGAGGACGCCATCAACTTTTACACCTTTGTTGAATATCATGTGAGTTGCTATGCATGTTCGTCTTGTCTGAAGTAAGGGCGATTTTCATGATCAAATGGTTTGAGTATGCATATTGTTAGAGAAGAACATTGGGCCGCTAACTAAAGCCATGATTCATGGTGGAAGTTTCAGTTTGGACAATTAATCCTCAATCTCTTATGAGAATTTTATATGTTGTTGAATGCTTATGCATTAAAGAGGAGTCCATTATCTGTTGTCTATGTTGTCCCGGTATGGATGTCTAAGTTGAGAATAATCAAAAGCGAGAAATCCAATGCGAACTTTCTCCTTAGACCTTTGTACAGGTGGCATAGAGGTACCCCTTTGTGACACTTGGTTGAAACATATGTTATGCAATGATAATCCGTGTTAATCCAAGCTAATTAGGATAAGGTGCGAGCACTATTGGTAATCTATGCATGAGGCTTGCAACTTATAGGATATCTTATACATAACAAATATGATTTGTTACTACCGTTGACAAAATTGTTTCTATGTTTTCAAAATGAAAAGCTCTAGCACAAATATAGTAATCCATGCTTCCCTCTGCGAAGGGCCTATCTTCTACTTTATTGTTGAGTCAGTTTACCTACTTCTTTCTATCTTAGAAGCAAACACTTGTATCAACCGTGTGCATTAATTCTTACATGTTTACCTATTGCACTTGTTATATTACTTTGTGTTGACAATTATCCATGAGATATATATGTTGAAGTTGAAAGCAACCGCTGAAACTTATATCTTCCTTTGTGTTGTTTCAAAGCTTTCTACTAAGAATTTATTGCTTTATGAGTAACTCTTATGCAAGACTTATTGATGCTTGTCTTGAAAGTATTATTCATGAAAAGTCTTTGCTATATGATTCATTTGTTTACTCATTGTCTTCACCATTGCTTCGAATCGCTGCATTCATCTCATATGCTTTACAATAGTATTGATCAAGATTATGATAGCATGCCACTTCAGAAATTATCTTTGTTATCGTTTACCTACTCGAGGGCGAGTAGGAACTAAGCTTGGGGATGCTTGATACGTCTCAAACGTATCTATAATTTCTTATGTTCCATGCTACTTTTATGATGAGACTCACATGTTTTATACACATTATATGTCATTATTATGCATTTTCCGGCACTAACCTATTGACGAGATGCCGAAGAGCCAGTTGTTGTTTTCTGCTGTTTTTGGTTTAGAAATCCTACAAAGGAAATATTCTCGGAATTGGACGAAATCAACGCCCAGGGTCTTATTTTTCCACGAAGCTTCCAGAAGACCGAAAGGATTACGAAGTGGGGCGACGAGGCGACGCCACGCCAGGGCCGCGCGGCCAAGGGTGGGGCCGCGCCGTCCTGTTGTGTGGGTCCCTCACGTCGCCCCTAAACCTACCCTTCCGCCTACTTAAAGCCTTCGTCGCGAAACCCCCAGTACCGAGAGCCACGATACGGAAAACCTTACTGAGACGCCGCCGCCAATCCCATCTCGGGGGATTCAGGAGATCGCCTCCGGCACCCTGCCGGAGAGGGGATCATCTCCCGGAGGGCTCTTCATCGCCATGATCGCCTCCGGATCGATGTGTGAGTAGTTCACCCCTGGACTATGGGTCCATAGCGGTAGCTAGATGGTTGTCTTCTCCTTATTGTGCTATCATGTTAGATCTTGTGAGCTTCCTATCATGATCAAGATCATCTATTTGTAATGCTACATGTTGTGTTTGTTGGGATCCGATGAATATTGAATACTATGTCAAGTTGATTATCAATCTATCATATATGTTGTTTATGTTCTTGCATGCTCTCCGTTGCTAGTAGAGGCTCGGCCAAGTTGATACTTGTGACTCCAAGAGGGAGTATTTATGCTTGATAGTGGGTTCATGCCTCCATTGAATGCGGGACGATGATGAGAAAGTTCTAAGGTTGTGGATGTGCTGTTGCCACTAGGGATAAAACATTGATGCTTTGTCTAAGGATATTTGTGTTGATTACATTACGCACCATACTTAATGCAATTGTCTATTGTTTGCAACTTAATACTGGAAGGGGTTCGGATGATAACTTGAAGGTGGACTTTTTAGGCATAGATGCATGCTTTGGATAGCGGTCTATGTACTTTGTCGTAATGCCACTGATTAAATCTCATAGTACTCATCATGATATATGTATACTGCATTGTTATGCCTTCTTTATTTGTCAATTGCCCAAGCTGTAATTCGTTCACCCAACATGCCATTTATCTTATGGGAGAGACACCACTAGTGAACTGTGGACCCCGGTCCATTCTTTACATCTGAAATACAATCTACTGCAATACTTGTTCTTTACTGTTCTTCGCAAACAATTATCATCATCCACACTATACATCTAATCCTTTGTTTACAGCAATCCGGTGAGATTGACAACCTCACTGTTACGTTGGGGCAAAGTACCTTGATTGTGTTGTGCAGGTTCCACGTTGGCGCCGGAATCCCTGGTGTTGCGCCGCATTACACTCCGCCACCAACAACCTTCACGTGTTCCTTGACTCCTACTGGTTCGATAACCTTGGTTTCTTACTGAGGGAAAATTTGCTGCTGTACGCATCACACCTTCCTCTTGGGGTTCCCAACGGACGTGTGTCTTGCACGTCATCAAGGCGCTCACGTACCATAACGAGGAGGTGAAGGACGACAGCGATGACTACGTCGCCGCCGTCTTTCACGAATGGCAGCAGGCCATGGCGGAGGGCCACAATTTTGAGTTCCCCGATAACATGACGGACGACGAGATGGCGAAGCTCGGCCTCCTCATCTCCGAGAACGACCCGCCTGTGCAGCCGCCGCTGCCCCGCTACGCACGGCGTCATGCCGCCGGGCCTGTCGGAGGATGAAGCCCTTCGATAGGCGCTACAGGACTCGGCAGCGCCACAACCGCCGCCGTACAACCCCTGGGCGCCTCCACCGCCGCCACAGCAGCATCCCTGGGCGCCTCCACCTCCGGCGCCTCCGGCGTCTCCGGCGCGCCCGGCGTACGCTCCCCTGGATGGCAACTGGCCGTGGGCGATACCGGAGCTCATCGTGCTCGACAGCGACAAAGAGCAGCAGTAGGCGCTCGCGTTTAGGTTTTTTTTTCATGTGTTAAACTATGTAAATTATATTTTCACGTTAAAAAAAATGTTTCGACCAAAAAATACGTCGCGCCGCTGGAGCCACCCCGACGGAAACGGAAGCGCGGTCGATTTCGAACATTTCGACCGACGCAAACGGACGCGCGCGGACATTTTCGGACTCTAAAATACATCGCACCGCTGGAGATGCCCTAAGCTGAAAATCTGCAGAATGGCATCTATGCGATGTCCCACAAGATAACATGCATGTGCCGTACGTCCACAAATTAGTCCATCGATCGATCGATCGATTACAGGTGCACTTGCTAGCTAGATGCCAGAGTTCCCCGTGCACCTTGCCTAATTCTACAAGAAACTAGCTAGCGAGCTAGGTCGTCTAGCATAGCATATGCATGCAGGTTCTCTGTTCCTGTCCCCATGTATAGACGCACCAGGTTTGGCGCCTTCTCCTGCCGACCTACGCGTAGCTGTCTAAGTAACTATCCCATCGTCGGTCCGCCTACCGACCTGCAGCTCTACATATCCCGAACGATCCTTGTCCACATAGCTAGAAGGGACCAATTCGGAAACTAGCAGCTGCCCTGTTCGGGAGGGCTCGCGCCGGCCGGCTCTTGCACAGTCTTTTTTCCTAGCATCTCTAGCAATCCCGGTATTTTCACGAAATCCGCATAAGGGCACATCTCCAGCGGCGCGACGCGACCGTTTTCGTCCGCTATGACCGGAAATACGTCTGGCACCATCTCCAGCGGGACGACGCAAAGTGACCGGCCGTACGTGGAGACGCAAATTTGGCCAAATATGCGCCTCGGATGCGTCTCTGGTGGACGTTGCGTCCGCTCGCGTTCGTCGGGCCCGCCTGGCAGCGACCCTGCGTTGATGCGTCTTCTCAAATGCGCCAGCGACTGGCGTCGCTGCGTCGCTTCGGTAGTCTGCGCCACGTTAATAGCGATGCCTCGGCTGCCAGGTGAGGTTTAGGTACTAACTGAAATCATTGCTATTTGAATCAGCAATGTGAGGTTTACCAAAAATTTGCAATATGACTTAATCATTCCTTGATTCTTTAACAATACGGTACCAGTCCGTAAAGTTACTTGTCATACTTAACATTGTTTCTATCTCAATTACAAGACTAGCGTATGGTAGATAACGGATGCCAATTCTAAAATTTAATTCAAAATACTATTCAGACTATGTTCATCATAATTAGTTCAAGTTTTAATCTAATTACTAATGAACTCCCACTTAATACAACATCCCTCATAGTTGTTTAGTGGCACACGATCCATCGTCATTACACCAAATCCGATCATCACGTGAGATGATGTAGCTTCAATGGTGAACATCAACATGTTAATCATATCATCCATATGACTCGTGTTCAACCTTTCTGTTTCCTGTGTTCCAGGCCATGACTGTACATGCTAGGCTCGTCAAGCAAATCCAAGTATTTCCGCGTGTGCAACATGGCTTACACCCGTTGTATGTGAATGTATAATCTATCACATCCGATCATCACGAGATGCTTCAAAACGACGAACTTTAGCAATGGTGCATACGAGAGGAGAACACTTTATTATCTTGATATTAATGTGAGGAACCATCTTATAATGCTACCGTCGCAATCTAAGCAAGATAAGATGCATAAAGGATTAACATCACATGCAATTCAAAATATGTGATATGATATGGCCTTTCTTCTTTTGCTTTTGATCTCCATCTCCAAAGCACACGAGCATGATCTCCATCGTCATCACCAGCATTGCACCAAGGTTCATGGCGCCGCTTTATGGTTGTCCATCACTTATAGCTACTATAACAACTACTTGAAATAAAGCTATTACATGATGAATAGACACGCATGTCCTAACAAATTTAAAGACAACCATTAGGCTCCTTCCGGTTGCCATAATACAATAATGAACATCTCATACATCAAATATAATCATCATCACATCATGGCCATATCACATCACCAAACCCTGCAAAAATAAGTTAGACGCCTCTAATTTGGTTTGCATATTTTACGTGGTTTAGGGTTTTTCGAGTAAGATCCAATCTACCTACGAACATGAATCACAACGGTGATATTAGTGTTGTCAATAGAAAGAGTAAATTGAATCTTAACTATGGTGAGAGAGATAGACACCCGCAAAGCCACTTATGCAATACAAGTTGCATGTCAAGCGTGGATCAAGTCTCATGAGACGCGGTCATGTAAAGTTGTCCCGGGCCGTTTCATCCCACCATCCCGCAAGATGCAAAGTACACATAACTAAAAACAAAAAAAGCATCAACGCTCACAAATCCATTGTGTTCTACTTGTGCAACAGATCTATGCATAGACACGGCTCTGATACCACTGATGGGTTCGTTGCATGGAAAACAAAAAAATTCTATCGTGAAGATGAACAAAAACCGAGATCCAATCTAGGAAGAAGCAAGATCTAATCTATGAATATCTAAGCAACGAGATGTATGAGAGACTAACCATCGAAGATCCAAAGCCTTACGAGATCAGATCTCATTGTTGATGTAGTCGATGTCCCGTGCTGCAATCCGGCAGCACTTCCGTACTCGGTCGTGCGTACGGTTTCGATGAAGTCCTTCCTCTCCCCGTTCCAGCGGGCAGCGGAGGTGTGGTAGATCCCCTCGGAATCCCAGCCGCACGACAGCGTGGTGGTGGTGGTGGTGGTGGAGGAGAAATTCCTGCAGGACTTCGCCAAGCCTGCGCAGGAGGAAGGGGGAGGGAGAGAGGTGCGGCTAGGGTTTGGGGGGGATGATATGCTGCGCCCCAACCCTCCCCTCCCTCTTATATAGGCGTGGGGGCTGCCTTGGCTCCTCCTCCAAGCGGTAGGGTCGGCCAAAAAAGGGGGGCAACTTTCCCCCCAAGTTAAGTCCCTATTTTCAAGGGATTTGATCTTATCCACTTGATACAGCCGCATGGGCCTTGGGGGGCTGGTGTGCCTGGCCCATGTAGGCCTATGTGACCCCCTCCGGTCCATGTTGGTCGTCTGGGATAGGTGGGCCCCACTATGGTACCCTCCGGAATCTTCTAGAACCTCCGGTACAATACCGAAAAATCTTGAACTTTTCCGATAACCCTGAAAATGACTTCCCATATATGAATCTTATTCTGCGGACTATTCCGGACCTCCTCGTGATGTCTTGGATCCCATCCGAGACTCCGAACAACATTCGGTCTCCATCTCATATTCCATATCTACTATACAACATCGAACCTTAAGCGCGTCACCCTACGGTTCGTGAACTATGCGGACATGATCGAGACTCCTCTCTGATAAATAACCAATAGCGGGACCTGGAGATCCATAATGGCTCTCACACATTCAACAATAACTTAGTGATCGATTGGACCATTAACATACGATACCAATTCCCTTTGTCGCGCGATAATTTACTTGTCCGAGGTTTGATCATCGGTATCTCCATACCTAGTTCAACCTCGTTACCGACAAGTACTCTTTACTCGTACTGTGGTATGTCATCTCTTGTGACCTTGTCACATGCCTTCAAGCTAATTAGACGACATTCCACCGAGAGGGTCCAGAGTATATCTATCCGTCATCGGGATGGACAAATCCCACTCTTGATCCATATGCCTCAACTCATACTTTCCGAATACTTAATATCATCTTTATAACCACCCATTTACGCAGTGGCGTTTGATGTAATCAAAGTACCCTTCCGGTATAAGTGATTTACATGATCTCATGGTCAAAGGACTAGGTTACTATGTATCGAAAGCTTATAGCAAGATGAACTTAATGATTTAATCTTATGCTACGCTTATTTGGGTGTATGTCCATTATATCATTCACCCAATGACATAACCTTGTTATTAACAACATCCAATGTTCATGATCATGAAACCATGACCATCTATTGATCAACAAGCTAGTTTTATGAGAGGCTTACTAGGGACTATGGTTGTTTACACAACACACATGTATTAATGTTTCTGGTTAATACAATTGTAGCATGAGGTGTAAACATTTATCATGAACACTAAGACATAACAATAACTAATTTATTATTGCCTCTCGGGCATATTGATGGCGTGCAAGACACACGTCCGTTGGGAACCCCAAGAGGAAGGTGTGATGCGTACATCAGCAAGTTTTCCCTCAGTAAGAAACCAAGGTTATCGAACCAGTAGGAGTCAAGGAACACGTGAAGGTCGTTGGTGACGGAGTGTAGTGCGGCGCAACACCAGGGATTCCGGCGCCAACGTGGAACCTGCACAACACAATCAAAGTACTTTGCCCCAACGTAACGAGTGAGGTTCTCAATCTCACCGGCTTGCTAGTAAACAAAGGATTAAATGTATAGTGTGGAAGATGATGTTTGTTTGCGAAGAACGGTAAAGAACGAGTTTGCGATAGATTGTATTTTAGATGTAAAGGAATGGACCGGGGTCCATAGTTCACTAGTGGTGTCTCTCCCATAAGATAAATAGCATGTTGGGTGAACAAATTACAGTTGGGCAATTGACAAATAGAGAGGGAATAACAACGCACATACATATCACGATGACTACTATGAGATTTAATCAGGGCATTACGACAAAGTACATAGACCGCTATCCCGCATGCATCTATGCCTAAAAAGTCCACCTTCAGGTTATCATCCGAACCCCTTCCAGTATTAAGTTGCAAACAACAGACAATTGCATTAAGTATGGTGCGTAATGTAATCAACACAAATATCCTTAGACAAAGCATTGCTGTTTTATCCCTAGTGGCAACAGCACATCCACAACCTTAGAACTTTACGTCACTTGTCCCGCATTCAATGGAGGCATGAACCCACTATCGAGCATAAATACTCCCTCTTGGAGTTACAAGTATCAACTTGGCCAGAGCCTCTACTAGCAACGGAGAGCATGCAAGAACATAAACAACACATATATGATAGATTGATAATCAACTAGACATAGTATTCCATATTCATCGGATCCCAACAAACACAACATGTAACATTACAAATAGATGATCTTGATCATGATAGGCAGCTCACAAGATCTAACATGATAGCACAATGAGGAGAAGACAACCATCTAGCTACTGCTATGGACCCATAGTCCGGGGGTGAACTACTCACACATCAATCCGGAGGCGATCATGGTGATGAAGAGTCCTCCGGGAGATGATTCCCCTCTCCGGCAGGGTGCCGGAGGCGATCTCCTGAATCCCCGAGATGGGATTGGCGGCGGCGTCTCTGGAAGGTTTTCCGTATCGTGGCTCTCGGTACTGGGGTTTTCGCGACGAAGGCTTTAAGTAGGCGGAAGGGTAGGGTTGGAGGCGGCGCGGGGGCCCCACACCATAGGCCAGCGCGGGCCCCATGTTGGCCGCGCCGCCCTATGGGTACGGGCCCTCGTGGCCCCACTTCGTATCCCCCCTGGTCTTCTGGAAGCTTCGTGGAAAAATAAGACCCTGGGCGTTGATTTCGTCCAATTCCGAGAATATTTCCTTTGTAGGATTTCTGAAACCAAAAACAGCAGAAAACGACAATCGGCTCTTCGGCATATCGTCAATAGGTTAGTGCCGGAAAATGCATAATAATGACATAAAGTGTGTATAAAACATGTGAGTATCATCATAAAAGTAGCATGGAACATAAGAAATTATAGATACGTTTGAGACGTATCACATATCTCCAACATATTGTATACTATGTTGAGATTGATTATATATTCATGTCATATGTTATTTGTGATCTTGCATGCTCTCCGTTGCTAGTAGAAACTTTGGCCAAGTGGACACTTATAACTCCAAGAGGGGGTATTTATGCTCGATAGTAGGTTCATGCCTCTAGTTTTCTGGGAGAGTGACAATAACTTCTAAGATTGTAGATGTGTTGTTGCTACTAGGGAGAAAACAACAATGTTTTATTGAGGGTAATTCTATTGTTTACTTTACACACATTGCTTAATGCGATAATATGTTGCTTGCAACTTAACACTGAAAGGCATTCGAACGATAACCGGAAGGTGGATTATTAGTCATGGACGCAGTTGGACTACGGTCTATGTATTATGTTGTAATGCCCAATCAAATCTCATAGGTAATCATCTAGTCATGTATGGTCGATATTCTGTCAATTGTTCAGCTATAATTTGTTCACCCAACATGCTATTTATCTTTATGGAGAGACACCTCTAGTGAACTGTGGACCCCGGTCTTGTTTCCTTTACTGATAAATTCTAATGCAATCCTGTTCTGTTTACTTTATGCAAACATCTCTTTCCACTCGATACGTCTAATCCTTTGTGTTCAGCAAACCGGTGAGATTGAAAACCTCACTGTAAGTTGGGGCAAAGTATTTTGGCTGTGTTGTGTGCAGGTTCCACGTTGTTGCTGACGCCGGTAGTGGGCCCTGCCACTAGTTAGCTAGCAACACCTTCAGAAGTCACGCCTTTCTCCTACTGGTCGATTAAACCTTGGTTTCTTACTGAAGGAAAACTTGCTACTATGCTCATCATACCTTCCTCTTGGGGTTCCCTGATACGTCTCAAACGTATCTATAATTTCTTATGTTCCATGCTAGTTATATGACAATACTCACATGTTTTATATACACTTTACATCATTTTGATGCATTTTCCGGCACTAACCTATTAACAAGATGCCGAAGCGCCGGTTCTGTTTTATCGCTGTTTTTGGTTTCAGAAATCCTACACAGGAAATATTCTCGAAATTGGACGAAACAAAAGCCCACGGTCTTATTTTCCACGGAGCCTTCCAGAACACCGAAGAGGAGACGAAGAGGTACCCCTTTGTGACACTTGGTTGAAACATATGTAATGCAATGATAATCCATGGAAGTCCGAGCTAACTAGGACAAGGTGCGGGCACTATTGGTATTCAATGCATGAGGCTTGCAACTTATAAGAGGTTTTATGCATAACACATATGAATTATTACTACCGTTGACAAAATTGTTTCCATGTTTTCAAAAATAAAAAGCTCTAGCACATGAGTAATCCATGCTTCCCTCTGCGAAGGGCCTTTCTTTTACTTTATGTTGAGTCAGTTTACCTACTTCTTTCTATCTTAGAAGCAAACACTTGTGTCAACTGTGTGCACTGATTTTTACATGTTTACTTATTGCACTTGTTATATTGCTTTATGTTGACAACTATCCATGAGATATACATGTTACAAGTTGAAAGCAATTGCTGAAACTTTAATCATCCTTTGTGTTGCTTCAAAACCTTCTATTAAGAATCTATTGCTTTATGAGTTAACTCTTATGCAAGACTTATTGATACTTGTCTTGAAAGTACTATTCATGAAAAGTCTTTGCTATATGATTCAGTTGTTTAGTCATCATCTAGACCATTGCTTCGAATCACTTCATTCATCTCATATGCTTTACAATAGTATTGATCAAGATTATGATAGTAGCATGTCACTTCAGAAATTATCCTTGTTAGCGTTTACCTACTTGAGGGCGAGTAGGAACTAAGCTTGGGGATGCTTGATACGTGTCAAACGTATCTATAATTTCTTATGTTCCATGCTAGTTATATGACAATACTCACATGTTTTATATACACTTTACATCATTTTGATGCATTTTCCGGCACTAACCTATTAACAAGATGCCGAAGCGCCAGTTCCTGTTTTCTGCTGTTTTTAGTTTTAGAAATCCTACACAGGAAATATTCTCGGAATTGGACGAAACAAAAGCCCACAGTCTTATTTTCCACGGAGCCTTCCAGAACACCGAAGAGGAGACGAAGAGGGGACGCGAGGCGGCCACACCATAGGGTGGCGCGGCCACACCCCTGGCCGCGCCGCCATATGGGGTGGGCCCCTCGGGCGCCCACCGACTCTGCCCCTTCGCCTATTTATTCTCTCCGTCGCGAAAACCCTATCACCGAGAGCCACGATACAAGAAAAGTTACTGAGACGCCGCCGCCGCCAATCCCATCTCGGGGGATTCAGGAGATCGCCTTCGGCAACCTGCCGGAGAGGGGAATCATCACCGGAGGGCTCTACATCACCATGCCCGCCTCCGAACTGATGCGTGAGTAGTTCATCCTTGGACTATGGGTCCATAGCAGTAGCAAGATGGTTGTCTTCTCCTCTTGTGCTATCATGTTTAGATCTTGTGAGCTGCCTATCATGATCAAGATCATCTATTTGTAATGCTACATGTTGTGTTTGTTGGGATCCGATGAATATTGAATACTATGTCAAGTTGATTATCGATCTATCATATATGTGTTGTTTATGTTCTTGCATGCTCTCCGTTGCTAGTAGAGGCTCTGGCCAAGTTGATACTTGTGACTCCAAGAGGGACTATTTATGCTCGATAGTGGGTTCATGCCTCCATTGAATCTGGGACAGTGACCGAAAGTTCTAAGGTTGTGGATGTGCTGTTGCCACTAGGGATAAAACATCAATGCTTTGTCTAAGGATATTTGTATTGATTACATTACACACAGTACTTAATGCAATTGTCTGTTGTTTGCAACTTAATACTGGAAGGGGTGCGGATGCTAACCTGAAGGTGGACTTTTTAGGCATAGATGCATGGTGGATAGCGGTCTATGTTCTTTGTCGTAATGCCCTAAGTAAATCTCATAGTAGTCATCATGATATGTATATGCATCTCTATTTGTCAATTGCCGAACTGTAATTTGTTCACCCAACATGCTATTTATCTTATTGGAGAGACACCACTAGTGAACTGTGGACCCCGGTCCATTCCTTTACATCTAAAATACAATCTACTGCAAACTCTGTTCTTTACTGTTCTTCGCAAACAAACATCATCTTCCACACTATACATTTAATCCTTTGTTTACAGCAAGCCGGTGAGATTGAGAACCTCACTGTTACGTTGGGGCAAAGTACTTTGATTGTGTTGTGCAGGTTCCACGTTGGCGCCGGAATCCCTGGTGTTGCGCCGCACTACACTCCTTCACCAACAACCTTCACGTGGCCTTCATCTCCTACTGGTTCAATAACCTTGGTTTCTTACTGAGGGAAAACTTGCTGCTGTACGCATCATACCTTCCTCTTGGGGTTCCCAACGGACGTGTGCTTTACCGTCACAAGCATTCCCCAACAGTGTGAAGTCGGCGTTACGATAAGCACCATCAAGGGGGCGCCGTCAGAAGTGGTCCAAAGCGCCCAGACCATGCCTAGGCGCGGCCTGGGGTGGGCCCACGCCTAGGGGTGGTATGGTGCCCCTAGCCCATCTCGGCCTCCCATTCTGGCTTCCTCCGTCATCTGAAAAATAGGATTTTCTGTATATTTACTGGGAATTGTTGATCTTCAGAAATATGGTGTCTTGACGGTCACTTTTTCCACCAGAATCCTGACTCCGGCGGTTAATTCTACAATCATCATCAAACATGCAAAAATAAATGAAATGACATAAGTATTACCTCTAAATATGAAATATATCAAAGAGTAACAGTAAATTATGATATAATATAGTGATGCAAATTGGACGTATCACTTGTCACTTCCTGTTTCGGGAAGGAACTATGAACGTAGATGGAAATGAGCTTCGTGAAGTTCTGGTCAACCTGTGAAGACTGTTCGACATAGATTTTCAGAATAAAATAAGCATTTTAAAGAAATGATTAAGAAAACTTGCATTTTCCTACGACTTTCTGGTATGTGGCTGTAGCTAGTACATGATACACCTATTTCTATTATTAAACTTGCTGAGTATGCTCGTACTAACCCGTTCCCTCTTGAACCCCCTGCTTAGATTGGGAGGCATCGAAGGAGCAGCTACAATGATACTTGAAGACGGAGGGGTCAACGACTACAAGGAAGCATAACTCAGTCAATAAAGTCGATGAAGTCAACTTTTACATATACCATGGTGGAAACCTAGACTAGGAGTAGAAGGAAACCAGATCCCTAGTCCTATAACGTAAGTAGCTAGAGTTCTAGCCAGTTTCTTTAGCAAACCAAGTATCTCTAGAGCTAGAGTTAATAATAAGTTAGTCCATGAGTTGTTCTTTTAATTTGGAGCCTTATTTGCAGTTTTACCTCATTGTAAAGTAGGAGGCTCTGCTCTTCAGTAAAGAGTTTATGTGTAAATTCTATAGACATGTCTTGAACTCGCATATTTTTCTGTTGTACCATCTGAGGGATGTAATACTAGTGGAATGATCTTTCATCGGTGTTATGCCAACGACTTGCATACTACAACATTAAATGGTATGATGGGTCACCACAACATTTACGTTGAATCCTTGGTTAGCACATGTAAATTGATTAGGGACCAATCATTAATTAGTGGTGCATTTGCTACTTATGCAAAAACTTAAAGAAAAACACTATGCAATTTGCACTCATCACCTCCCTCCATCAATCATCAATTATGCAGAACCAATGTATCCTATCGATAATTCCCTAAGTTTTTCTTTATTATTTTGAGAAAATTGTTCCTAGGAGTCTAGCAAATGAAACCCCAAGAAAATTGTGGCTACCAGGAATATATATCTTGAGGATGAGTTTATGCGGGTTTTCATATATGTATGACATATCATTTTATTTGTCAAATTCTGAAGTCCCACGTGAAGCAATTATTTTTCAAACGCAAATATATTATTGACAAATTTATTGTCAAAAGAAAAGCATAAGATGCTTGGGAAGACATGAATTGAAAAGAGGAGATTCAATATGATCCACGCAAGAGGAAATTGATAGAAAAATATCATCCTAATTTGAAAGAATTGGTAAGAATAAAGTACTTGGATAATGGTCCTTGCCAACAAAGATAAATTGCTTTTCCATACGCATCATTTGGGGAAAAAGAGGAGAAGGTTCAATCCTGATTGGTTTGATGACTATGGAAGCCGTCTTGAAGACAGTGAATCAAAGGTCAAATCACATTGTTTTGTTCCTGTTTAGGGACTGTGGCATGGGATAGCTGGACATGAAGGCGAGGCTAAAGTATCATAGATGTGATGCCGATAGTGTACATAATCAAGCACTAAAAAAAATATGTTGATTCACTAAAATAGATTAGCACATTTATGTTTCCATTAACATTCAAAGTGAAGTTGCTAGGAGGAATCCTATGTATACTTTTTTTTCGGTTGTTGAAATTGGTAATTGTGTTTTGCCACTCTTATATTTGAGAGGTGCCTTTTAACCATGAAACTAGTGAAAATATTTTTGCACAATTGCCTCGATGATAATAGCTTGAGTGATGGTGTTATTTGTTCTATGGAGAAAGAATAAATGAAGAAAGTCACTGATGATCAAGTGGTTAAGTATTTCATGGCTTTTTAAGAATCGAATGTACTAAAAGAAAGGCAATGCGAAAACTTTTTGCTACTTGAGTGTTATAATTTTGGTCATTCTACTATGTTTCACTTGAAAATAAAACCTACCTTTTCCTTTACAGGTCATTGATCCTGTGTGTTCGATGATGTCTTTTGAAATCCCAAAACCGCTAGACATAAATATAGTATGCATTTTAATTTCCTATTGCTGTATTTTTTTTGTATTTCTACATTCTTTCTTCTTAGCAGTTATTACATTCATATTAAAATATAAACTTTTTAAGTTTTATAAAAGGCTTATATTTTGAAACGGAGGCAATATAAACCATACTTTCGTATAGTAGATTGTGGCCTGAAAAATTTATGTCATAATAAAGTGTGCATTAGGGTGACTCGAGCTCTAGTTCCTCCCCTGCCACCGAGAAAACCACACTCATCTAGACCACCACGCCACACCACACACACCGGCCCGGCCGCTGCCATGGGTACCAGACCGTTACCTGATTATCTTGTGTCTAGCCTACCATATTTTGTCTATACTATACTGGCTACTTCGTGGTACGGCCTAGGTCGTACATGTTTGACCTCAAACAACTAACACTCAGCTAATTACAAATTCAAGTGTAGTGTAGTTTTTTTTTTACTTGTGCACGCTCGTACACCACATTACACATATTGCAACAATATGAAAATATAAAAGTAAATGATGGTGTAGAAGTTGATAGACTGTCATATAAACTTGATCAACCTTGAAGTAATTTGACTTAGAAGTCGTTTGGAAGCCAGGTTTTCATTTCATTTGTAACATTTTGAAATGAATACATGTATTCATTTCATTTACATTGTAATTTCAGAAATAGACACTTGTTTGGTTGCCACAGGAATTGTAAATGACAGTAGAATTCAATATTGAATTTGTTTGGTTGCCACAGGAATTGTGAATGACGGGTTTCATTTCGGAATTGTGATTACACATGGCATCATTTTGCTGGATTTCCCAAATAAAATGATGGCCCAATTCTGTGGCAACCAAACAGCCCACCTATGGAATTTTAAAATGAATTCCAGAATTCCAGGCTTAAATGATGGATACCAAACGACCTCTTAGAGAAACCTTGCAGTAATTCATAAATATGTCGCGAGATCATGAATTTGTAGCAAAATGGAAACATTTGGGCTTGTTAGTCCGGACCAGGCTTGGGCAGGCCTCTCTTTCTAATACTAGTTCTACTGTGCCGGCCCAGCACAAGTCGATAAGCATGTCTGGTTCCACGTGTCCCCAGGTTTACTCACCACTTTCCTTGGCCTCCCCGTTTCGTCCTCCTCTTCCTCCCCCAACCCCCCACCCCGCTCCTCCCACCATCGCCGCCTCCAGGTTCCTCCTCGCCCTAGGGTTTTGCTCTCCAACCAAAATCCAGCCCGACCCGAGCGCGCCTCCGCGAGCGACCGCCGGAGATGTCCCGCACGCTGGTGCAGCCGGTGGGGCAGAAGCGGCTGACCAACGTGGCGGTGGTGCGGCTGCGGAAGACCGGCCAGCGCTTCGAGATCGCCTGCTTCCCCAACAAGGTGCTCTCCTGGCGCACCCGCGTCGAGAAGGACCTCGACGAGGTGCTCCAGTCCCACACCGTCTACTCCAACGTCTCCAAGGGCGTCCTCGCCAAGTCCAAGGACCTCACCAAGGCATTCGGAACCGACGACCTCACCAAAATATGCGTCGAGGTAACTCCACACCCCGCCGCTGCCCACTCTTCGTCCTCCGTTCTCTACCTCCTTCCGTGGATTGCTATGAATTTCGTACTACCGATTTCCAGGTGGATTGCTTATTACGTACTGTTTGCTGCTGTGTTTCCGTCAGATACTGGAGAAAGGGGAGCTCCAGGTTTCCGGCAAGGAGAGGGAGGCGCAGCTGTCCTCCCAGTTCCGGGACATCGCCACAATCGTCATGGAGAAGACCATCAACCCTGAGACCCGGCGCCCCTACACCATGACCATGATCGAGCGCCTCATGCACGAGATACACTTTGCCGTCGATCCAAACCTTACCTCCAAGGAACAGGTAGCTGCCAACCCTATGGAACATCATTTGCATTCTGAACCTGCAGTGTGCATGCATTTTATAGGAAATTGTTGCTTTAGTCCTGATTATCATACACATTATAGAAATAGCTGATCTCCTGATACCTTATTGTTGCTTTGGGCTGCAGTATCATACACATTGTAGAAATACCCGACCTTCTGATTCCTGTTACTTCGTATCATCATAGAAGTAGTTATTTATTTTGACAGCACTGCGTGTCACCATCATTTGAACATAACTAAAGATAGCAGTACCACTGCTAGCTGTTTAATATGTCAAAACCGCCCGAATGAACAGTTAGCTGTCGACTTTCTGCATTCTTTAGGGAATTGTGCTTTAAGCCTTACTATCATACACATTGTAGAAGTAGCTGACCTCCTGATATCTTATTGTTGCTTTGGGCCGTAGTATCATACACATTGTACAAATACCCGGCCTTCTGATTCCTGTTATCCTGTATTATTAGAGTAGTAGCTATTTATTTTGATGGCACTGTAGCTCACTATCATTTAGAACATAACTAAAAATAGCACCACTGTTAACTCTTCTATACTTCTATGTGTCAAAACTGCCTGAATGGACAGTAAGCTGCCGACTTCTGGCCTACCCAAAGAAAATATGCAATCCAACTAAACATAGGTGGTACAATATGAGCTAAGGATAGAAGCGTACCGTTGTCGAAGTTCATTTTACTCCTGGTAAATACAAAATGGAACATGCAGAAAGGAGGAGTGAGGACTCAAGTGCAGATATCTGCATTTGCAAATTGGGCACATTTGCAAATTGGGCTGCAGTACATACACATTGTAGAAATACCTGACCTTCTGATTCCTGTTATTCTGTATTATCAGAGAAGTAGTTTTGACAGCACTGTATGTCACCATCATTTAAACATAACTACAGATAGCTGTACCACTTTTATCTGTTTTATGTGTCAAAAAACCGCCTGAATGAACACTTAGCTGCTGACTTTCTGCCTTCCCTGCTATTGGAATAGAACAGTGCCCACTTTTTTAGTTTATTTTCTATCAACTTTACCTAAAGATATTATGCAATCCAACTAAAAATAGGTGGTAAAATATCAGCTGGGGATAGAAGCGCACCGTCGTTGAAGTTCATTTTATTCCTGGTAAACACAAAATGGAACATGCTGAAAGGGGGAGTGAGGACGCAAGTGCAGATATCTGCATTTGCAAATTGGGCTGCAGTATCATACACATTATAGAAATACCCGACCTTTTGATTCCTGTTATTCTGTATTATCAGGGAACTAGTTATTTATTTACAGCACTGTATGCCACCGTCATTTAAACATAACTAAAGATATCTGTACCACTGTTAGCTGTTTTATGTGTCAAAACCGCCTGAATGAACAGTTAGCTGTCGACTTTCTGGCTTTCCTCCTATTGGAATAGAACAGTGGCCTCTTTTTTTTTGTTTATTTTCTAACAACCTTACCCAAAGAAAATATGCAACCCAACTAAACATAGGTGGTACAATATGAGCTAAGGATAGAAGCGCACCACCATCAGAGTTCATTTTATTCCTGGTAAATACAAACTGGAAAATGCAGAAAGGGGGAGTGAGGACGCAAGTGCAGATATCTGGATTTGAAAATTAGGCACATTTGCAAATTGGGCTGCAGTATCATACACATTGTAGAAATACCTGACCTTCTGATTCCTGTTATTCTGTATTATCAGAGAAGTAGTTATTTATTTTGACAGCACTGTATGTCACCATCATTTAAACATAACTACAGATAGCTGTACCACTGTTATCTGTTTTATGTGTCAAAAAACCGCCTGAATGAACAGTTAGCTGCCGACTTTCTGCCTTCCCTGCTATTGGAATAGAACAGTGACCACTTTTTTTTTGTTTATTTTCTCTCATCTTTGCCTAAAGATATTATGCAATCCCACTAAACATAGGTGGTAAAATATGAGCTAAGGGTAGAAGCACACTGTCGTTGAAGTTCATCTTATTCCTGGTAAATACAAAATTAAACATGCAGAAAAGGGGGGTGAGGGCGCAAGTGCAGATATCTGCATTTGCAAATTAGGCACGCCCTACAAACCATTGATGCTGTGTAGGACTAGTAGTTGGCAGAAGAGCTGAGAATAGTGTTTCTGAAGTGATGATCTCTTACTGATGCAGCACATATACTATTTAATCTGAATTGGTTCCAATTGGAAGAAACTTGTAAGAACTAAGAAGTATTCTCTCAGCCTTTGTTCCGTTGAGTTCAGGTCTAGTAGCATGAAAAAATTATGTTACTGTTAACACGAATGTGGCATGTGCCAAACCTCAGTTTCAAGAAATGTATGTGAATCCTCCTTTCTCGAGGTATTCACTTAAAGGTGATACATTAGAGGCTGTTCGCTTTGTTATATACATCTTACTATCTTCTGTATGTATAACTAGAGCATGATTAAAAATAGCCAGGGCACTATTAGATGTCCATTAATTGTGTATCACTTGTGTTGAATCTATCATAACTTTCCAATGGATTTTCTTGGTTTTTGCTACTATAGCCTGGTAAGAGAAGAAAATGCATACCTATTTCAGTTCCCTTCCTTTGGAGTCAACCCAATACCAATAGCTTCTACTGATGCAATTTCTCGTTATAAGAACACTTTAGTGAACTCTGTGACAGTAATGATGATACTTGCATTTTCACCAAATTTTCAGGCACTCAAGGTTATCAAGAAGCTCATCGAGCACTTCCCTATAAAGCGTGCACCATTGACGGTGCGGTTCACTGCACCAAAGTCCAATCTGGCTGGTCTTATGGAGAAGCTTGATGAGTGGAACGCTATTGTTATTTCAAAGGATGAATCTGGCAGTCAGTCTTCCCTTGTAAGTCTTATAGATTATGTTTCTCCCAGCCATTACCGCGTTACCTGATTATGATTTTCTATCAGATTTTTATCCATGTGGGGTTCCCCACTGAATTAGTCTCCCTTCAGTTAATGTAGGATGATGTATTGCAAGTCTTCCAGATTATGTTTCTGCGACTGCGAGTCATTACTGTGTTGCCTGATTATGATTTTTTATCAGATTTTCATCCTTGCGAGTTCCCCATTAAATGTGTCTTCCATAAGTTTAAATTAATACTCCCTCCGTGCACTAATATAAGATGTTTTAGATATTTTTGAAGTAGACTAGTTATAAACTAAAATGAGTGAACCTACACATTAAAAGTAGACTAGATACAAATAAAAGTGAGTGAACCTATAATGTGGCTACCGTCATACATTTCTGTACGGAGGGAGTATATCGGATGATATACTAGTTTGTATCTTGGCCTGGTGATGTTGTAGAGCTGGTAAATGGTCTGTGCTATCATTTAGTAAGAGTTGTATCATTCAGAAGCTTTCTTGGCTGCTCCTTTTGTACTGTTCATCTATAATTATCTCAACATTCAAGTCTACTTAGGCTGCTTGGCGTTTTCCTCCTTCCTGACACTGATGGTGTTATTCTCCAAAACCGTGATATCTTCATGTCCATTAATTGGTGTACTCTGTTGATAATGTTTTGCAGGTATGTGAGATTGAGCCATCTATTCTGCACTCGTGTGAAGAGAGATTGAAGGACGTGCAAGGGAGGGTGGAAGTGCTCTCAGTGTCGGCACATGCAGAAGGTGGCTCTTCTACAGACCAATATGACAATGTGGAAGACAATGTGGAGAAGGTACACTCTGTCCCTGCAACAAAGGAGGCAGCTGCTATTGCTCAGCTAAGCGAGACCATGCAGAAACAGAGCCTCTCTAGTGAAGTGGAAAGCCAGGGTCAGGCACTAGGCAAAAACCAGAAAAGATGCAAAGAGTGTGCCATAGTTGTGGAGGACAAGTCGTACAGAGACCATTGCAAATCAGCCTGGCACAAGCACAACTACACGCGCAACAAGAATGGGCTTCCTCCGCTCAGCCAAGAGGAGTGCTTGATAGAAATTGAGATGGCAGAGTCCAACAGGGGTATGAAGGACTACGATTACTGAGGTGAGCTTGTCCTCGCCACGCCTTCCATGATGATAGATGCCATGCACAGGACATGAGGTTGCAGTCTTGTTGTTTTGCGAGTGCTACACATTGGAACGTGCAAGTGGGAAACTAGTTTTGCCGTATGCTAGCGAGCTGTTAGAATGTGATGCGTTTACGTTGTCTAAATGTGAAAAGGTACTAGAACCTGGCTGATGTGCAGTTGGCTGAGTAAACTTGTCATGCACTTTTGCCATAACGGGATGCTATGATACGCTATTGGGTATGTGGTTTGTTATGTATGTGAACCAACAACTTAATGAAACTTATGTACATGAGCTTGACGTTGCTTTGGTTCTGAAATTAGTTCTTGGATTTTTCATCATACATTATCTGTTGGTCTGCTGTAGGCGAAAACAGGAGTTAGCAGCCAGTTGATGTATCTGGCTTTTGTCTAGCTTAAGACTTGGTTCATGTAAAAGCTCAGATGCTCTGACCTGTTGTCTGGAACACAACTTAGATCAACAGGGCAACATGATAATAGGATAATGTACCTGGCAATGCCAAGTAGGCATTGACACCGCCATAGTATTATTATACCAATTAGAACACTGCACAATTTTCGCCATTCCCAGGTCTAAGAGCATCTCTAGCCGCGTCCCCCAAAGGGATTTGGGGCGCGCCGGACAAAAAAACCGTTTCAGCCGCGTCCCCCAAAGCCCATTTTTGTCCGGCGCGCCCCCATACGGTGTCCGGCGCCCCGCGCCCGTCCCCGTTCCACAGGGGACGCACCGGGACGCCGAACACAACGAAAAGCGAGACAGAGAGTGGCGGGGCCGACTCGTCAGCGGCACAATAAATTTTTAACCTAACCGTCGCCTACCTCGCGACGGAAGTTATTGGCGGTGCAGTTCCCGCAGCGATGCGTCCCGTCGCGCCTAGCTCTGCGTGCCGGCGTTTAATGCGCGCCACCGCTCCCCGCCTCCCTCCGGTCTATAAAAGGGCCGCCTCTCATCGTCCCTCTCACACACAAACCCTAGCGCCTCTCTCCCAAATCCTAGCCGCCACCATCTCAACAAGACTCGACGCTATGTCCGGTAGAGGCGGAGGCCGACCTCGCGGCCGTGGTCGTGGTCGTGGCCGCAGCAGAGCTGAACGCTCGCCGTCGCCTTCCACGCCGCTGGCTTCATCATCGTCGGAGATGGACGTGGAGCCAGACGTGCGGTTCGAGTTCGTCCTCGTCCTCAAGGGCGACCCGCGCGGCATCCAGAGGCTGCCGGACTCCTTCGCCGACTACGTCGCCGGCGGACGATCGCCCGCGCACGATGCATCTGCGGGAGGCTGCGTGCGGCTACTACCGGTGGATCGTCGACGTGATCTACGACGCGCGCGGCAAGATGTACCTCAACATCGGCTGGGAGAAGTTCGCGCGGCACCACAACCTCCAAGCCGGCTTCATCCTCCTGTTCTCCTACTTCGGCGACAGAGACATGAGCGTCAAGGTCTTCGACGAGACGCGGTGCCGCCGGGACTACCACGGCGACAGCACCGACGAGGAGGATGACTGAGTGTTCTTTCTTCGCAGCGAACACGTGCACGGAGGTTTCTGCCTGTTCGCCTCATCGGTAGAACCAACAAGGGCACCATCCTCCCGCTGGATTTTTCAGTTTAGGTGACTGGGTGTGCCCTCGAGTGTTCTTTCTTAGCAGCGAACACAGGAAACCTTCGATGCACGGCCTAGTTAGGTTTAGTTTCTTTGCAAAATTTTATATTTGTGTCCACGACGGTTCAAACTATGTATTAGTTTGTGGAAAACCACGTTCCAAACTGTGTTTTCGTGTAAACCACGTTCCAAATTATGTATTAGTTTGTGGAAATTGAAATAAAAAAGCCAAAAAAAAGTATTTTAAATGTTTGGGGGAGGCGTTTGGGGGACGCGGCTGGGGAGCGACGTCCCCCAAAGGCGGCACGAATAAAACACGTCCCCCAAACGCTCAATCCGGCGCGGTTTGGGGGACGGTTTGGGGGACGCGAGATGCTCTAAAGAGAGCATCTCAGAAGCCAGTCGTGAGTAACAGTGAGCTTGGCGCCATGGCAAGCGTTGCTGCTACCTCACCAACATTCAGAGAGATGGGAGATAGCTTTGCCTAAACGAAGAGCAGTCCACGAGCGAGCGCTTTCCTTCAACATGCGTAAAGCAAGTGAGAGTACAACATGAGTTGAGATATCCTTGTGCCGTTTGCTGGCGGAGTTGCCCCGTTGGCAAGCAAGCATAGATACCAAAACTAATCGGCAAGAAACGCAGGCAGGAATGGAAAAAAACACACCACCAGTTCAGTCCATGCCCATGGCAGGCAATGCTAATGACGAGGATACACAATAAAGCGGTCGCTCGGCAATTAACCAGCGACGACGGGCCACGTTTCCTCCCGAAAGCGAAAGCGAAACCAGGAGCTCCTAGAGGAAGAGTATCAGAGTATCATCGTCGCCACTAGACTGCACTTCACTCCTCGCTGCACGGATCGACCTCTCATTTTTCCTCTTTCTGCCGCCGACTTTTTCCCATTTCTTTCTTTGGGATATATCCATGGCCGATCCACAACCCATCTTTGGTGTCCAAGCCCCTGGCTGCTATAACAAGCACCACCTCCCCGACCAGCGCTGAACCACTGGCTACTACCGGTGCCAGTCGGACTGTGGAGACTACCAACGGCGCCGACTCTGCGAGATCATGGGACGCAGCAGTTCCAGAATCAGCCGTCGGCTGCCGCCGTCGATGCTCATCTTCCTGCTCCTCCTGCTCGGCACCACTCCACAGTGTGGTAAGCTCACTCCCAGTAGCAGTCGTCATATTTTATCATTTTTTTTTCTCGTTGGAGTGTCAGTCAGTCCACCTTTCGATCTCAGTTTCCTATTTCCTTGTTGATATTCGTGTTGCGCGCACTGCATTGTGTAATCAATGGCGCTAACCAAGCGGAGTCTTTGCTCGTGGCGCAGAGGCGAGAGCGCTGAGGCAGAGCAAGAGGAACTCGCTCATGAACGCGCTCTTCAAGCTCAACTTCGTCAGGGAGGTGCAGCCGACGCCGTACCTGCCGCCTCCTGCAAGCGCTAGCACCGAGGGCGGGGACGCAGCCGCGAGCCTCGCCGCCGCCGCCGACAGCGTCAACCCTCCCTTCTGCGTCAACCCGCCGAACGCTCCCCCGTCGTCGTCCACGCCGCCGTTCACCTCGACGGGGCCGTCCTCCTCCACCCCTTCCGCCCCGGACCAGCTGCCGCCGATCACGCCCATCCCGCCGTCCTTCGAGCCCAGCCCGCCGGCCGGCACCACCGCCCCGGGCTCGAGCCCGGGAACGGGCACGCCGACGGTCACACCCACGCCGATCAACCCGCCGCAGTTCGCTCCGAGCCCGCCCGGGACGGCGCCGCCGAGCCCGATCGTCGTGGTGCCCAGCCCGCCCAATGACTCCGGCCCAGGCTCGGGGGGTGGCGGCGGCGAAGGTGGAGGCGGTGGCGGGGGCGACGAAGGTGGACGCGGTGGCGGCGGGTTCATGCCGCCGATCATCTACCCGCCGCCGCTGGCCCCGCCGATGGCGCCGGGGGCCGGGCAGGCGATGTGGTGCGTGGCCAAGCCCACGGTGCCGGACCCGATCCTGCAGGAGGCCATGGACTACGCCTGCGGCTCCGGCGCCGAGTGCCGCTCCATCCAGCCCGCCGGCGCATGCTCCCAGCCGGACACCGTGCTCGCCCACGCCTCCTACGCCTTCAACAGCTACTGGCAGATGACCAGGGCCAACGGCGGCACCTGCGACTTCGGGGGCACAGCCACCATCGTCACCAGCGACCCAAGTAAGCAGTACTAGCTGATTTGCGCCACCATGATCATGGTCATGGTCATGGCAGGGCTTCTCTCACCATTCCGATTTCTTACCATCGTTTCCCGTTTCTCATGGTTTCTGCAGGCTATGACCAGTGCGCGTTCGACCTTGTCTGACGGTACCAAGAGGATACGATGCCGTTCGATGGGCGATTTTTTCGATATAATTCTTCTCCTCGATTTTCTTTCTAGGCCACAGAAATGCAGATTTTGTAAGTATCAGCTGGTTAGTACGAAGGTGATTCCTTGACATGTGTATTATGCAACCAGCTCTTAGTTAGTCAGGATCGATGTTGCTGGTTTCCCCCTTTAACTTTTTATCTTGTTCTACAAGATTAGTTAAGTCAAATAGTGGTAGATGCTAACTTCGTCTTCACGCTAAACCCATGGAATCTGTATTAGTTAAGCAGTCTGATCAAGCTCGACTGCTTTCAGCACATGGCAGATTATATATGACATTGATCCAAGCATCGATCTGCAGATCAAAAGCCAATATGACACCTAGGATTGCAGGGGCCATGAGAAAAATAATAAATACAAGAGCCTAGTAAAACATCTAGGAGACCAACTACAGCTATTAGTTATTTTGATTGATGCACTGCATGAACTTCAGACTTGAGCCTACCTTGATCTCCTTTTTTGCATCGGCATGGTTACAGTGTAGGAAAAATTTGCTGCTGCGGCCGCTACCCCATATGGACATGAAAAATGTCAAAATACATGAAATCCTTACAAAAAACCACACAAAGCAACCAAGAACAGGGTACAGCAGAGCTGGTCAAATGTTAATTGATCACCGAGCAAGCAAGCTCCTTGCAAGATGCTATGCTACATTCTTTTTTTGAAGAACAGGCAACCAGCATGTCAGTTGTATTAAGATATGAAAAATCTTCACAGGTACAACGCGGAGACTAGCATGACCTTTACATGAGAAACCATAACTATACAAGAGACCATTTTTCCTCCAAAATATTATAATTATTGCACCAAAACAACAAGAGACTGATTTTCCTTCAACACGAGGCTTCACATGTTACCGTTCAAAATAGGTGTCGTGGTTTCCGCTCAAGTTTGAATAAAAACTACGGCACTTATTATGGACCCGAGGGAGTAGAAG
This sequence comes from Lolium rigidum, assembly GCF_022539505.1. Classification (NCBI taxonomy): domain Eukaryota; kingdom Viridiplantae; phylum Streptophyta; class Magnoliopsida; order Poales; family Poaceae; genus Lolium; species Lolium rigidum. Next base: position 53,244,568 of record NC_061514.1, on the reverse strand, counting down.
TTCATTCTGCACCACCTCATAACTAAGCAGGCATCCTCTTAAAAAAACTAAGCATGTATTCTTATGCTGTACCAGATCCCTCTTTTTTTTCTTCTTATGAGAAAAGTACGAGATTATTTGGGAAATTCATATTTTTCTGATTTAGCTTCAGAGATGGATCGGGAGATTTGGAGTTTGAGAGGCTCATAGATAACTGCGTTCGCTGCGCCGATCATTTCTTTTGGCGAGCTAAATCCGTCGGTGATGTGGGGTGGCTTTCGGACACCTCCACCTCAAGACCGTCAAGTGCAGCCCCGCCTATCGTCGACGCTACACCATGGCCACGGAGTCCCCCAAGTAGACCAACAACACAAAACCCCGCCATATATGTCAAGGTGAACTCTTTCCTCTCTATGGTCGACCTCAACACCAACTTGAATGGTATGCTACCTCATGCCTATCATCATTGTGTCTATAGGTGCCGACATCGACAAGGATCAAGAGAGAAGGAACTCCCATGGTGCAAGGAAGAGAGAAGAAGAAGAAGGAAAGAAGAGAAGAAGGAAGAGGAAGAAGAGGCGGGAGGAAGAGGCCCAGCCTGGCCGGTCCAGGACCCGGTCAGACCGGACCCACAACCGGGTCATCCGGTCCCAGGCCCGGTCAACCGGGCGCCCAACCGGATTCCCTGCCTCGTACCGGAAGGCGACCGAAAACTTCGCAAGTTCCCGGTTGGCGCCCGGTCGACCGGACCCAGGACCGGACCACCCGGTCACAGGCCCGGTCTGACCGGATCCCAAACCGGATTGCACGGGTTCGACTCGACCGGAACGGCCCGAGTCGGTCCACCACTTACCTGTTCGACCCAAGCTGCCTTGTATGCCTATATAAGCACCTAGGTCACCCCCTTAGCTCCTAAGACAAGATTTAGGCTTAGAGATGACTTTGAGCTTTGTCTCCCTAGGGTTTCATCCCCTTTGTATCCAAGGCAACCCTTGATGGATGTATGGATTTGTGAGTGTGAGATTCTAGTGCTACCCACTCTCTCTCCCACTCCTTGATTCATCTCCCTCACCGATCTCTCACACCGGGATTCTACCCCGCGTCTCTCCCGGGTTGATTCTATTGGCGTGGTTCATCGAGCCACGAGGGTAACTATCGATTGTATCGGGTTGGTGTGCGTGCGTGAGTTCCTCGTGTTCTTCGTGTTCATCGTGTTCTTCGCGCTCTCCCTCTCTTCCCTCTTTGGATTTCGGGTCAACCGCAAGATCGGACCACAAACGGGGTCTTAGACCTCATCAGTCGGTCTGAGAGTAAAACAAGTGATTTACGCGAGAAGCGAAGAGAGAATCGAATCCACTAACTTCTCGGATGAGTTTCTTGATGTTGGTAGCTTTGGGAACTCCAAGGGCAATGTGCGCAAGGTCCATGGCCGGAAAATATGCTTTGCACATAATCAGGGCACGAGCAGCGGAGCCACGGGCATAGAATTCCTGCCAAAATTATAGTAAAAAGTATTAGCACCATATGAAAGAAAAGATGAAAGGATTTATCAGAAGAGATTTGGGTGGATGAAAAATGAAAATTCTCCTCCAAAACAGAGTATAAATGAATCATTATTACAGAAGTTTTGGAAAACTAAATTTCGTTTGCCAAAATGCTTTACATTTAGGAACAGAGGTAACAATTGAAATTCAAGATTTGGTTCCTGATTAGGAACAAATCTTGAGCTGTTGTTAGTCAATGCACATGTGTTACTTCTGCGCAGTTATATCTCACTACTACAAGAGCTCAGTTCATAGGGCTTGTGCGTATCCCTAGATTCTCAATTTGGCTAACATAATATAAATTTTACAACATAAAAATTATATCATTATAAAGTAGGGAATCTAAGCCTTTTAATTATATATATTTTGTAGTATATATTTTATATTATTATTGTTAAATTTAAGGTATAAGAGATACACACAAACCCTATGAACCGGGACGGAGGGAGGAGTCACTACGAAGTTGCGCGGGACTTATCGCCATGAGTCACCACATACTGTACGAAAGTACACAGTCAAGTGTGAGTATCTAAGCTGGACCGTCACCACAAATTCTATAGATGGTACCGGTCAACATGTGTGCCTTATTTTTCCGCTCCGTATATGTTACCGGTCACCACAATATAGAAGCTGGATTTTGGCTTGACATCTGTGGCTCTAATCAAGGGCCGTTGTACGTGGGTCTTACTTTTCAAGCACACATGTTACGACGTCGAGCTGCAGTTTGGAATAATGTTCCATCCGAAGTGTATTTGACATTTCCTTGGTGAAATGGTGAGTGGTGAGTACAACCAACCCGAGCGAGGCTATAGCCTGAATGTACTTAAGAGCGCTGAACAAGAGTACATCCAATCCTATTTAACAATCACTCCGTCAATGGAACATTATTCCAAACTGCAGCTCGACAACCAGAGGCAGTGGAGCACAAGGGAACCATGCCGCGCCGAAGCGGGCATCGTGCACGCCGAAACGGCTATGATGAAATGGCAGTTTCATCAGACTTCCTAGAAGCCCCGAGGTCTTCTTCCCCATGCTGGCTACGAGCAAATTGCAGTTTCCACCAGCTTCAGTGTGAGTTTATGTAACGATTGCCAGTTCTACGGTATTTTTTTCTGCAGTTTTCATCACTTCCATGTCTAATTTTTCTGCACATTTCACCCGTTCTTTGTTAATGCACTGCTTAGCTCAGCTGATAGCAAAACTGACGGTTGGATGCCACATATGAATACCCTGAGTTTATGCACATAATTCATCAAACTTGGAAAAATTGCAGAAAACGATTATCCATTTGAAAGATATGTTTTTGTGTTGCACTATAGGCCGCCATAGGTCCAATTTATATGAAGCGTTAGTGATTATTTCGAAATGTTTTGTTTATTTAGTTTTGCAGAAGAGATATAAATCATTTGAAAATTATTGGTTGTCTAAATATTATGATTCTTAATGCTTGTAGGTTGTAGTAGATTTATTTTGATCCAACAATTATAAAATGTGCCAAGAAACCATATACCATGAGTTATCGATAAAATTTGTCACCCGTTGGACCTAAGATAGTGGAGCACGTCGAAGTAGACACTGATTTATAAAAAAAATATAGCTGGATTAACTGAGCTAAGCCATGGACTAGCAAAAAACTGGTGAAATATGCAGCAGATTAAACGTAGGACATGTGGAAACTACAAAGATTGTACCGAAGGTGGTGATTTCGATGAGGCCAACATCTACGTTGTCTAGGTCAAAGAAAAAACTTAATATATAACCGACACAACAATAAGTCCTTTAAGGAAAGCACTAATAGCAAAAATAGCTAACCTTTTCTTGCGGGTAAAACAGATCTTCATTAAGTAGAAATGGCTACAAAAAAACTCTTAATCCAACTTCTGAATAACAACATCGGGGCTAGAACTGAGCTAAAATTTGAGACTCTGTGAACTGAGGTCCTTTTTTTTTGGAGTCTCTAAAGTGTGCAGAGTCACCCACCCTAAAACTGCAAGCTTCATGCTAATCTATCAGGTGGGGCTCATTCATTACTCCCTCCGGTTTAAAGTACTAGTTGCCTAAGAATAAATGTATCTAGACATATGTTTTTTTGGGTAATTATTTTAAGCCAGAGGGTGTATTACATGTAGAGATGAATGGACCGGGTCGGATCAGATTTTTCTATTACCATATTTATAGCATATTTTTTCGACGGATTTGCAGCGGATCAGATAATTATTGGTTACTGATTCAACTCCAGGAATATGAGACAAGACTCGGAGCAGAAACAGAGGTGGCTCGCAAAAAAATTTAATCAAATATATACGCGCACAAGTAAGTTCGTAAACCGTACAAGAAATTTAATTGATTAAACAAGTTCAAAAAAATGCTCATGTTCAATAGAATGACTATATACATGAGCTATTGTTTAATGGACGAACTCGGCAGCTCATTAACTACTACACATGTTCTATTAGCTTTAAAATTTTGGATCAAAATCAGATTGTTGGGACAAGACCATTGGATAATTCAAATAATTTTGAGATACGGATATCTAGAGGCAATTTAGCATACCACATCCTATATTGTATCCGCTATCAAGTTTGAAATCATTTATCCTTGTCCCCATCTCTCACCTCCCTTTTAAGTGAGGCTTTTTTTGACAAATATAACCTTGGGGCAAAATTAATGCCTCATCAATCCCTCGACAAACTATTTAGAAATCTGAACCTCAACTTGGACGCTAATGAGGATGCAGCCTAATTTGTGCCAAGATGATGACTGCTCATAGTAGGAGTAACATCACACATCTCAAGGCATTTTGGTGACATGACATGCTAATAAATGAAAAAAGTGAGTGAGAGTGGTAACTAGCTATATTACCATAAGAGCAATTCCAATAGTATAGCCAACTGTTGGCTATAACAAGATGTCATATCATTTGTAGTCATCATATAGCTAACATGTACAATAGTTGGCTATAAGAATGTAGTACTTTACTAATATATGGCCCATCTTTCACTCTCACAATGTGCCTAGGAGCACGTGCAAGAGCTGGCTATTGCATAGTAGCCCACCTCCCTTCTCTCTCCTCTTCCCTCTCCTCCAACTCATCTAAAATATATTATTTAATGTCTTATAGTCAGCTGACTGGACTCTATTATACTTGCTCTAAGGCTGCTCATAGTGGGGAGTAACTTAGACTAGTAACATATGCCATGTTACTAGTCTAGGTTACTACCTTCATAGTGGGTAGTAACTTATATGTGATGTCATGCATTCTGTCATTTATTATGTTGTAGACTTATTTTACATTGGGTGTGTGATGTTATGGTAACATAGCTAGTTACCACATCATTCTCTTTCTTCATTTATTGGCATGGCATGTCATCAAAATGCATTGAGATGTGTGATGTTACTAGCTATGTTACTCCCACTATGAGCAATCTAAGACTACCCACAATGGGAGTATCATAGGTAGTATCATGCATTCCATGCATGCAAAATGCTAATGTGGCAGTGCTATTAAGAAGGAGAGAGAGGATTGATGGCGTGTAACTCACACGTTCGTTGGGAACCCCAAGAGGAAGGTATGATGCGCACATCAGCAAGTTTTCCCTCAGAAAGAAACCAAGGTTTATCGAACCAGGAGGAGCCAAGAAGCACGTTGAAGGTTGATGGCGGCGGGATGTAGTGCGGCGCAACACCGGAGATTCCGGCGCCAACGTGGAACCTGCACAACACAACCAAAGTACTTTGCCCCAACGAAACAGTGAGGTTGTCAATCTCACCGGCTTGCTGTAACAAAGGATTAACCGTATTGTGTGGAAGATGATTGTTTGCGAGAAAACGAGTAAAGAACAAGTATTGCGAGCAGATTTGTATTTCGAGTATAAAAGAATGGACCGGGGTCCACAGTTCACTAGAGGTGTCTCTCCCATAAGATAAAAGCATGTTGGGTGAACAAATTACAGTCGGGCAATTGACAAATAGAGAGGGCATAACAATGCACATACATGTCATGATAAATATAGTGAGATTTAATTGGGCATTACGACAAAGTACATAGACCGCCATCCAGACATGCATCTATGCCTAAAAAGTCCACCTTCAGGTTATCATCGGAACCCCTTCCGGTATTAAGTTGCAAAACAACAGACAATTGCATTAAGTATGGTGCGTAATGTAATCAACAACTACATCCTTAGACATAGCATCAATGTTTTATCCCTAGTGGCAACAACACATCCACAACCTTAGAACTTTACTGTCACTGCCCCCAGATATCAATGGAGGCATGAACCCACTATCGAGCATAAATACTCCCTCTTGGAGTTAAGAGCAAAAACATGGCCAGAGCCTCTACTAATAACGGAGAGCATGCAAGATCATAAACAACACATAGGTAATAACTTGATAATTAACATAACATAGTATTCTCTATCCATCGGATCCCGACAAACACAACATATAGTATTACAGATAGATGATCTTGATCATGTTAGGCAGCTCACAAGATCCAACAATGAAGCACAATGAGGAGAAGACAACCATCTAGCTACTGCTATGGACCCATAGTCCAGGGGTGAACTACTCACTCATCACTCCGGAGGCGACCATGGCGGTGAAGAGTCCTCCGGGAGATGAATCCCCTCTCCGGCAGGGTGCCGGAGGAGATCTCCGAATCCCCCGAGATGGGATTGGCGGCGGCGGCGTCTGCGTAAGGTTTTCCGTATCGTGGCTCTCGGTATCGGGGGTTTCGCGACGGAGGCTTTAAGTAGGCGGAAGGGCACGCGGGGGCCACACGAGGGCCCCACACCACAGGTCGGCGCGGCCGGGGCCTGGGCCGCGCCGCCCTAGTGTGGCGGCGCCTCGTGGCCCCACTTCGACTCCTCTTCGGTCTTCTGGAAGCTTCGTGGCAAAATAGGACCCTGGGCGTTGATTTCGTCCAATTCCGAGAATATTTCGTTACTAGGATTTCTGAAACCAAAAACAACAGAAAACAACAACTGGCTCTTCGGCATCTTGTTAATAGGTTAGTTCCAGAAAATGCACGAATATGACATAAAGTGTGCATAAAACATGTAGATATCATCAATAATGTGGCATGGAACATAAGAAATTATCGATACGTCGGAGATGTATCAGCATCCCCAAGCTTAGTTCTGCTCGTCCCGAGCAGGTAAAACGATAACAAAGATAATTTCTGAAGTGACATAGCATCATAACCTTGATCATACTATTTGTAAACATATGTAATGAATGCAGCGATCAAAACAATGGTAATGACATGAGTAAACAAGTGAATCATAAAGCAAAGACTTTTCATGAATAGTACTTCAAGCATCAATAAGTCTTGCATAAGAGTTAAATCATAAAGCAATAAATGAAAGTAAAGGTATTGAAGCAACATAAAGGAAGATTAAGTTTCAGCGGTTGCTTTCAACTTGTAACATGTATATCTCATGGATAATTGTCAACATAGAGTAATATAACAAGTGCAATATGCAAGTATGTAGGAATCAATGCACAGTTCACACAAGTGTTTGCTTCTTGAGGTGGAGAGAGATAGGTGAACTGACTCAACATAAAAGTAAAAGAATGGTCCTTCAAAGAGGAAAGCATCGATTGCTATATTTGTGCTAGAGCTTTTATTTTGAAAACATGAAACAATTTTGTCAACGGTAGTAATAAAGCATATGAGTTATGTAAATTATATCTTACAAGTTGCAAGCCTCATGCATAGTATACTAATAGTGCCCGCACCTTGTCCTAATTAGCTTGGACTACCGGATCATCGCAATACATATGTTTTAACCAAGTGTCACAATGGGGTACCTCCATGCCGCCTGTACAAAGGTCTAAGGAGAAAGCTCGCATTTTGGATTTCTCGCTTTTGATTATTCTCAACTTAGACATCCATACCGGGACAACATGGACAACAGATAATGGACTCCTCTTTAATGCATAAGCATGTGGCAACAATTATTATTCTCATATGAGATTGAGGATATATGTCCAAAACTGAAACTTCCACCATGAATCATGGCTTTAGTTAGCGGCCCAATGTTCTTCTCTAACAAAATGCATGCTCCAACCATTAAGGTGGTAGATCTCTCTTACTTCGGACAAGACGGACATGCATAGCAACTCACATGATATTCAACAAAGAATAATTGATGGCGTCCCCAGAAACATGGTTATCGCACAACAAGCAACTTAATAAGAGATAAAGTGCATAAGTACATATTCAATACCACAATTGTTTTTAGGCTATTTTGTCCCATGAGCTATATATTGCAAAGGTGAATGATGGAATTTTAAAGGTAGCACTCAAGCAATTTACTTTGGAATGGCGGATAAATACCATGTAGTAGGTAGGTATGGTGGACACAAATGGCATAGTGGTTGGCTCAAGGATTTTGGATGCATGAGAAGTATTCCCTCTCGATACAAGGCTTAGGCTAGCAAAGTTATTTGAAACAAACACAAGGATGAACGGTGCAGCAAAACTCACATAAAAGACATATTGTAAACATTATAAGACTCTACACCAACTTCCTTGTTGTTCAAAACTCAATACTAGAAATTATCTAGACTCTAGAGAAACCAAATATGCAAACCAAATTAGCAAGCTCTAAGTGTTTCTTCATTAATAGGTGCAAAGTATATGATGCAAGAGCTTAAACATGAGCACAACAATTGCCAAGTATCAAATTATCCAAGACATTTTAGAATTACTACATGTAGTATTTTCCAATTCCAACCATATAACAATTTAACGAAGAAGAAACTTCGCCATGAATACTATGAGTAAAGCCTAAGGACATATTTGTCCATATGCTACAGCGGAGCGTGTCTCTCTCCCATACAGTGAATGCTAGGATCCATTTTATTCAAACAAAAAAAAACAAAAACAAACCGACGCTCCAAGCAAAGTACATAAGATGTGACGGAATAAAAATATAGTTTCGGGGAGGAACTCTGATAATGTTGTCGATGAAGAAGGGGATGCCTTGGGCATCCCCAAGCTTAGACGCTTGAGTCTTCTTAGAATATGCAGGGGTGAACCACCGGGGCATCCCCAAGCTTAGAGCTTTCACTCTCCTTGATCATATTGTATCATACTCCTCTCTTGATCCTTGAAAACTTCCTCCATACCAAACTCGAAACAACTCATTAGAGGGTTAGTGGACAATAAAAATTAACATGTTCAGAGGTGACACAATCATTCTTAACACTTCTGGACATTGCATAAAGCTACTGGACATTAATGGATCAAAGAAATTCATCCAACATAGCAAAAGAGGCAATGCGAAATAAAAGGCTGAATCTGTTAAAACAGAACAGTCCGTAAAGATGGATTTTATTGAGGCACCAGACTTGCTCAAATGAAAATGCCCAAATTGAATGAAAGTTGCGTACATATCTGCGGATCACTCACGTAAATTGGCTTAATTTTCTGAGTTACCTACAGAGAATTAGACCCAGATTCGTGACAGCAAAGAAATCTGTTTCTGCGCAGTAATCCAAATCTAGTACTTACTTTACTATCAAAGACTTTACTTGGCACAACAAAACTCAAAACTAAGATAAGGAGAGGTTGCTACAGTAGTAAACAACTTCCAAGACTCAAATATAAAACAAAAATACTGTAGTAAAAATATGGGTTGTCTCCCATAAGCGATTTTCTTTAACGCCTTTCAGCTAGGCGCAGAAAGTGTGTATCAAGTATTATCAAAGGGTGGTGCATCTACAGCGGGGTTTGGAGTTTTCTCAACCAAGCATAGTATATTGGATACATAAGTTTCAGCGTCTCCCTTTTCATTAGTCTTGGGCTTGCTACTCTCATCGAACAAATTTTCGGGAACAAGCCAAGCATAGTTATTTTCTAGTGCATCATTCATAGCTAGGAGTTTACATAGTATTGGTGCTTTGATCTCCCCACCATCATTAATATTATTAGTGTACCTTATTCTATCCATGTCCATTTTTTCAAGGAGACCAACAAAATTAGTATGAGAACCAAGCATATTAAATTTAGCAAAGACCTTTCTAGCCTCTCTTGCTAGACCACCAAATTCTCTAAGAAGGGTTTCTAAAACAAAATCTTTCTTTTCCCCCTCTTCCATATCACCGAGTGTAAGAAACATATGTTGGATTATAGGATTGAGATTAACAAATTTAGTTTCCAACATGCGAACTAAAGCAGCAGCAGCAATTTCATAAGTAGGAGCAAGTTCTACCAAGTGTTTATCTTCAAAATCTTCAACGGTACTAACATGATTGAAAAATTCTTCTATATTGTTTCTCCCAATTATAGACCCGCGTCCTACCGGCATGTTTTTAACGGTAAAATTAAGAGGAAACATAATGCAATAAGTAAAGTAAATACAAGTAACTAATTTTTTGTGTGTTTTTGATATAGCAAACAAGATAGTAAATAAAGTAGAGCTAGCAACTAATTTTTTTGTGTTTTGATATAATGCAGCAAACAAAGTAGTAATTAAAATAAAACAAGACAAAAACAAAGTAAAGAGATTGGGAAGTGGAGACTCCCCTTGCAGCGTGTCTTGATCTCCCCGGAAACGGCGCCAGAAAAAGAGCTTGATGGCGTGTAACTCACACGTTCGTTGGGAACCCCAAGAGGAAGGTATGATGCGCACATCAGCAAGTTTTCCCTCAGAAAGAAACCAAGGTTTATCGAACCAGGAGGAGCCAAGAAGCACGTTGAAGGTTGATGGCGGCGGGATGTAGTGCGGCGCAACACCAGAGATTCCGGCGCCAACGTGGAACCTGCACAACACAACCAAAGTACTTTGCCCCTACGAAACAGTGAGGTTGTCAATCTCACCGGCTTGCTGTAACAAAGGATTAACCGTATTGTGTGGAAGATGATTGTTTGCAGAAAACAGTAAAGAACAAGTATTGCGAGCAGATTTGTATTTCCAGTATAAAAGAATGGACCGGGGTCCACAGTTCACTAGAGGTGTCTCTCCCATAAGATAAAAGCATGTTGGGTGAACAAATTACAGTCGGGCAATTGAAAAATAGAGAGGGCATAACAATGCACATACATGTCATGATAAATATAGTGAGATTTAATTGGGCATTACGACAAAGTACATAGACCGCCATCCAGCATGCATCTATTCCTAAAAAGTCCACCTTCAGGTTATCATCGGAACCCCTTCCAGTATTAAGTTGCAAAACAACAGACAATTGCATTAAGTATGGTGCGTAATGTAATCAACAACTACATCCTTAGACATAGCATCAATGTTTTATCCCTAGTGGCAACAGGCACATCCACAACCTTAGAACTTTACGTCACTCGTCCCGGATATCAATGGAGGCATGAACCCACTATCGAGCATAAATACTCCCTCTTGGAGTTAAGAGCAAAAACTTGGCCGAGCCTCTACTAATAACGGAGAGCATGCAAGATCATAAACAACACATAGGTAATAACTTGATAATTAACATAACATAGTATTCTCTATCCATCGGATCCCGACAAACACAACATATAGTATTACAGATAGATGATCTTGATCATGTTAGGCAGCTCACAAGATCCAACAATGAAGCACAATGAGGAGAAGACAACCATCTAGCTACTGCTATGGACGCATAGTCCTGGGGTGAACTACTCACTCATCACTCCGGAGGCGACCATGGCGGTGAAGAGTCCTCCGGGAGATGAATCCCCTCTCCGGCAGGGTGCCGGAGGAGATCTCCAGAATCCCCCGATATGGGATTGGCGGCGGCGGCGTCTCTGTAAGGTTTTCCGTATCGTGGCTCTCGGTACTGGGGGTTTCGCGACGGAGGTTTTAAGTAGGCGGAAGGGCAACGCGGGGGGCCACACGAGGGCCCCACACCACAGGTCGGCGCGGCCAGGGCCTGGGCCGCGCCGCCCTAGTGTGGTGGCGCCTCGTGGCCCCACTTCAACTCCTCTTCGGTCTTCTGGAAGCTTCGTGGCAAAATAGGACCCTGGGCGTTGATTTCGTCCAATTCCGAGAATATTTCGTTACTAGGATTTCTGAAACCAAAAACAGCAGAAAACAGCAATCGGCTCTTCGGCATCTTGTTAATAGGTTAGTTCCAGAAAATGCACGAATATGACATAAAGTGTGCATAAAACATGTAGATATCATCAATAATGTGGCATGGAACATAAGAAATTATCGATACATCGGAGACGTATCAAGGATACTAGTATCATAGGTAGATACAGTATCATAGCACATACTACTAGAAAATTAATGTCAAGTAAATCTTGTACATCTATTTGCATTGAGATTCTACAAAACAATTAATATATGGAGACTATGATACTAGTATATGATACCATACATTGTGAGATAGTAACATGTATTACTATCATATGCATGATACTTCTATATGATACTATGCATTCTGACTAGTCTAACATCACACACCTCAAGATAAGATGAGTCTACAACATAATAAATGATAATACATGACACCACATATAAGTTACTATCAACTAAAGGTAGTAAGCGGTGTTTTGGAACATGGGTCCATATGCTCTCTATATTTCGAAATGCATATTACATACATTTTAAATTTTTTTTAAATTGAAACTAAAAGTTCGCACGTACATCTTCACGTGCTACGTGCTCACAAAGTCGTTTCATAAAAAATCGACTTACCATGTGACGTGTGTAAAAAAGACAAAATTCAGTGCTAAAAATAGTGCTTTTCACAAAATAAACTTTCTCTTTTTTATATAGACCACACAAAATATTGGTTTTTCGTGAGACTTGACGAACGCACGTATATTATGAAGATGTACATGTAGAATTTTTTGTTCAAATTTTTTAACATTTCAAAATATAATTTTTTAGTAGAGGGAGCATACGCACCCGGGAGCCGAATTGAATTTCCGGACTATTAACATGGTGTTGTCAAAGGTCAGATTTGTAAGAGGAAAAAAAATACCCCGCCGCCGGTCCCCTGCTAAGCCTCCGTCCCCGCCTCCAGCAACCACGGTACTCCAGGCATGCGCCGCCCCAGCTCTATTTGGGAATCCCCTCGTGCACGGATGCAAGATAGTGTCTGTGGGAGATGCAGCTCCTCCTCTGAGCCGCTGCCCACCTCCCGATTAATGCCGCCGCTGCCTCGGTCGATGACGCAGAGGCCGGGCAGGCGCTGTGGTGCGAGCCGAGGCCGATGGTGCGGGCCTGGCCATGGACGACGCCTGCGGCTCCGGCGCTCCGCTGAATACTAGTCCATCCAGGCCGCCGGCGTCTGCTCCCAGCCGGACACCGTGCTTGCCCACGCCTCCTACGACATTCAACAGCTACTGGCAGATGACCCAAGTATGTGAGTACCCACATTTGCTCCTCATTATCGAATCTTGATTTATCATCTTGGGCACAAAGAGACTGCAGATTGATCGATGAGCGACTTTGTTGATTCCATCATATTATTAAGGCCACAATGCACTGCGGTTTTCGTGAGTACTACAGTCCGACTGATACTCTGCTCTTCAGGATGCTGCTCGTTTTCCCTTTAACTTTCATCTTGTTCTGCACAATTTGTTTTCGTTAACAATTTAGCAGTCTGATTAAGCATAACTGCTTTAGCGCATAGCAGAATCATCTAAGCACCTGCAGATCACAAGTGAAGATGACAACTAGGATTGTAGGAGGAAATAAATACAAGAAATCTTTGTGAAAAATCAGACAGAACAAGCAAGAACAAGATACAGCAGAGCTTGTCAACTAATCACGGAACAATCAAGACTTGTAAGGGAAATATATTACACCGTTTACAGGGAACATGCAACTGCCACATCTTTCAGTCTTCCCCATTAATATATCAAAATTCACTATGAACAAGTACATCGCCGAGACTGGCACAGCTTTTACGCAAGAAACTGGACCTATACATGGGACAACTCTTCCTTCATCTCGAGGCTTCACATCTCCACCTAACTAATTTTAGTTCCTTCTGCACCGCGGCATAGTTAGACAGGGCATTTATACTGCAGCAGATCATATTTATTTATCTATCAAGGAAAGCTTGTGATCCTTTAGGAACCCTTAGTGTTCTGATTTAACAGTCAAAGATGGATCGCTAGTTTGGAGTTTGAGAGGCTCGTAGATAACGGCATTCACTGCACCAACCATTTCTTTTTGGGAGCTATATCCATCAGTTTGAGAGTAGAACAAGTGATTTATCTTGCACATCTTCCAAAACAGCTCCTTGCATGGCCTAGGAACAACACTGTCTTCCTTTAGAACCAACCTCAGCAAGTCTTTCCGACATGAAGCTATATACTCCTCAATTGTCTTTTTAGCTGATTCTGAGGACATGAAACCACCACTGTGAAGAACAAGTAGTGAGACACTATTCACTTTTCCCTGGCTGCCCTCCCTCTGCAGGATTTGGTAAAAAAAATGTCATAATCTCCAAAAAATGCATACGAGTTTAAACAAGAACGGTCAGTATTATTGTTTTCTTACTCTTTGATAATTCAACACAAAAGGCCTAAGGGTATTGTATGGATGTATATTTCCCATCCTGTATGTGTGACTGGATACCATAGACCATAATGCACATATTTGAGTATTATTTGGAAGTATATTTACCCTCCCTGCTTGTATATGTATCCCCTTAATTTAATAAAATATATATCATCAAAGACTGCTACAGTTTTTTGGCAAACAATAATGCATATGTTTCGCTACAGTTCCATATGTAGCTGAAAATATACTACGACCCAAATGAGGTATTTGTTCAGCGACTATAAAAACGAAGTTGATGCACCATTTTTTATCTAAAATCCAACAAAATAAGTTATGTTGGTCTTCTTTTTCTTCACTTAACGTGAAATTTATTTCTATGGCCTCAACCATTGAAAAATTTAAACCATTTTCTCGGAACTTATAGTCCACTAGACTTAAATATGCTACATGCTAGAAAGATAATTTACGTGTAATGATATGTGAAATAACTTGCTATAACATCGAACAGAATCATATTTCTTAATAGCTATAACAAATTTTTATGTGTTTGAACGCAGTTTACAAGGATACAATCATTTTGTCATAAAGCGATCCATATACGTACCTCATATCCTTGAATGTCATTCAGGAGACGACAACAGATGTTCATTAGCCTGATTAACTCATTGTACTCTTGATCTTTGACAACCAACTCCGAAAGCTCTTGCCCGACAAAGTACAATGACGCGGGTATAATAGGCCCCAGTCCATATGAGAGATTTGCATTTGTCATGTACTCATTAATTGTCGGCACATACTGACTCGTCACCCATTCTGCCTCAGCTGACATGGACCTCAATGTTTCTATCCACTACAGATGAAATTTAACTCATTATAAAAATCATGAATTTCAACATGCAATACATAACATGATACAATTCATAATGATGGGATCATATATGGAACTCACCAATTCTATCATGTGCTTCCTAACATCACGGTTTTGTAGAGCAGAAGCGCTTTCCCCGAGCTGATTCACTGTAGTATAGATAGCAAAAAATAATATTTCTACACTCTCAGAGTAAAATTGAAGTTCTTGGTGCTCATCCCACCTAAGACAACAAAGCAAGCCAGACAACTTGTTAACAAGTGCACAAGAAACAAGCACCTAACAAAAAGCAGCCGAAGAGATCAAGATAAGGAACTATACTTTTCGACTAATGATATCAGATTTTCTATCTCTTCTTTTGATCCCGCGACATCGAAGAAGTCATCAACAATAGTTATGAGAACGGAAGTTTTGGCAAATGAAATGCGAGCTTCAGATAGTTCCGGAGCGAACATGGTGCCGGAAGCAGAGAGGTAGCAATATGCCTGCTTCTGCCTTGCAAATTGTAGCTGGTCTATCCTGTTCTCTTTCACCCAACTGTTGGAAAAAAAATGCGAACTTATAAGAAAGGAAGTTGATGACATAAGTTGATAACATAACACACAATTTACCTTTCAACATGCACGAGTTCAGCCTGGTAAGCAAACTGAGAGAAGGTGAAATCTTCAACAGCCAAAGCAAGATGGTCTTTGTTAGCAAGGCATGGCCTGATGCAGTAAAAACTTGTTGTTAGAAAAAAAAAATCAATTGAGACTTATAAATGTTGTGGGTTTGACATTTTTAGAAGAATGTTTTTACCGGATAATTGCAAATAAATAGACTCTAAAAAAGTACATGCTCAATCATAGGTTCGAATTATATCACCCCAATTATTACTTCTTTCTTCTTTGTGGGAACATCAAAGAGATGACTCGGGAGTATTTGGATACAATAACATTAGTTGAAGTTATTTTTTGGAAATTATGAACATCGATCGTAGGACTTTGTGGACTGAGTTATTAATTTAATTAGATGCAAACTACTTTTGGGGGTGAGAATCTTACAAGTACGATGTCTTGAACATCTGATAACCCTGAGCATCAAAATGTTCAATACTCCTCCTGTGGTCTAGACGTTCCATTGTGGCATAAAATGGAAACTTGAGAGCATACTCCACCTGAAATAACAGACACATATAATTAAGTGTAAACCAAACCCTTAATCAAATCTAGGATCAATAATTTGTGAATTATATTTTTTGCTCCAAGCACCTCTGTGAAGACCGGAACCATATCCACATCATTAGAACTCATCTTTTCCTTTAAGAAGTTGCTTGACCAATAGCCTATGTTATCAAGGATCGTTTCATTTTTTGAAACACTAACTGTTGAAGCCTTCTGTAGTTCTAGTAAAGATTTTGTATCATTCAGATACCCTTGAAGTGTACTACGGAAAGCAGAGGCTTCAGCAAGATGAGATAGTTCATCTGAGTGAAATTGGAACTTGTGAGTTAAATCAACACTGAAGATAAAAGTTGTAACACAAGTATTCTACCCTAAGGAAATACCTGAGGAAACATCATATCCATTCATCCTTAAAATACGAAATGCCATTGCACATGTTGCTACATCCAACATGATTTCCTCATCTCTCTGTAACCAGAAACTACAAAATGGATATAGTAAATTAACAGGTCTATAAATATACATACATTAACTTTTCTCTCGGTCATTACCTATATGTCATGTCGAGGATACTCCTTATTTCGGTTGAAAAATGATGAGATATTCCAGTCTTTTCAAGCGAATCCACCATCGAAAGCTGGCAGTATATATTTATTGGGAACACTGTTGGTACTGCAAATGTTGGTTTAGACGATATTCAGCAACAGTATACAGCTTGCAAATTCATCATGGTGTAAGGTACACAACCCCACCTGAACTACCAAATTTACTAACTAGCAAATTTAGATATTGCAGGGCTTTATCATCATGATTGTATATTAATGCAGCTGCAGTAGCGGAAGGAGAGTTGAACAATGATCCATTCTTCCTCTGAAATTTCATGACTTCATTCCAATCCAACATGTCTCCTAACCCTTCAGCAATATAAGCCATGTATTCTTCTCTACCATAAGATGTATCCTCAGCAAATCTGTATGAGACACATAATAATTTTCAATTTGTTACTCACATGAGACTGAAATTATGGTTGCTACATATGGGACTGAAGTTATGATTGCTACTTTTGACATATGCAAGATAAATATCATTGTTCCCCATTTTCCATTTCAAAATTATGGTTTGTCGGAGAATCTAAATAAATACAAAAAATACAAAAAATCTTTTTCATAAAATAAAGTGAGATAAAAAAGAATCAGCTAGTGAGATTCAATTCATATTCACACATATGCATACTAACAACCAGTTAAACAAAAATGCATATATACATAATTTTCGTATAAAGGTCACTCAGCAAACCTTTTCAATTCCATCTGCCGGATGTGAAGAATGTCATCAACATAAGTTTGTTTCACGGGAAATTCCAAACCCATGGAAATGGCTAGGCTAATCATACCAGTAAAAGTAACATTGAAGCCTACAGGAGCATCAATCTGCTCATCCATAACAACCGAGAAGTTTCTGCCAATAAAATGTAGTCCTGCCACCCAAGGAAAATAAAAGGAGTCATGTGAATGTACATCATTTTATCTCAGTTACAACTTATAGGTCATCTAAGTAGAGACCTTAAAACAACAAAAGTAAATTAATGTGGTTTCATACCTCTGCTGATGTGCTCGGGACCAACATTCCATTTCTTAAGTGCAAGAATGCATGCCAATGTGGATAGGAGACTACACTTGTCGTTTGACGAGTCATATTCTCTGATACCCCAAGATCCATTATCCTGTTGGTTTTGCAATATCCATTCAACACACTGAGGGAAGCATGGAGCCTGAGGGATACCTTGCGAGGGCACCATTGCCACCCATGCTGTGTCGTATGGGGATGGTAACCATTGAGGCTCTTGGAGCTCTTTCTTTATTCTAGCCACCCTTTCCTGGATTATATGCAACATTTGATCATTGTATTTAGTTGCGCCAATAATTCCATGAGACTAGCTCAAAACATCTAGCCGAAACAAGAGTCATAAACCCTTAAAAAAAATGTTGGTCATACCTTCTTTTGCATGCTCACATTTTCTCCTACCAAACTCTTCTCAGTATATGCTGTTTGATGAAAGAATATTTTAATGTTAGCATCAATTCGATAACGTTGCTCTCATACATACATGTAATACTAGTAAATAACCCGCAATTACAAAAACAAATGCAACATATTCTAGGTGTGTGCTACTTAAGCCCCTGGCGCAGTGTGGAAGCTATTGTTACAACTCTTCTTTCTGGCCTGTCCACATCGATCCTTTGTCCACGGCCACATACCTCCTTCCCACACTACATGTACACTAGCTCCCTCCATTCTGCTAGGTGGCGTGCCATCATACTCACCTCACTGAATCCACCATTGTCAAGGAGCACCCACGTCATTGGTTCTCGAGCAGCTCACAGCCGGCATGGCATCGTAATGGGAGAAAACCAGAGGAGAGATAACTGTACTCCCTCCGATCTAAATTATTTGACTCAACTTTGTCTAGATACGAATGTATACATATGTGTATGTTGACTAGATACATATGTGTCTAGACAAAGTTGAGTCAATTAATATGAATTGGAGGGAGTACCTTTTTTTCACGCTTCCGGTTTTTTAGAAGATTATTACACATTAATAAAATAAGCATATGTTTACAATGCACACAATAGTACAATTTGGAAAGAGAGGTGTTGGCACAAGAACAAAAGGAACATGACAGAAAGCAACAAAAAAAAATACCCGCAAAAAAAATGACATTTGAGTCCATAGGATCTAGGTGAATCCTATTGACGCCTGCTACTGACCACTATCGCTGCAGAAGAAGACACGGACCACCCCCTATCCTAGATACAGGAGTGCAGGCGCATCATTGCAGATAGACTACTTTGGGAACCAAAGATGTAGCTCAATTTCCCCAATTTCCCCGTCTCAACGACGATGCAGCCCTGTGCTCCTTGGCCCATCGGCTAAGAGTACCCGATATGTGCATAGACCTTACATCCAATAGCTACACTTCCCGATATCATCAGGGACTAAGCACCGAATCCATGCGATAGACTTGTCATGTTAAGACCAGCCCACTGCCCATTTCTATATAATACAGGAATATTGACACCTCACTTCCCACTCCATGGCGCTCTTTGTAATCCATCACTGATAAACTCCCTACTTTCTACGCCCAACTATAAACCCTAGATAGCCGCACTTCGACCAGCCTCCTCATGAAGATGGTGTTCAAGGTGAAGGCATCAAGGATGTCCATGGTGTCTCAGTATCGTGTCTTCCCCCCAACATAAGCAACCCAGAATCCTTTGTTAGCATTCCTGTCCGCAAGTATGTTTTTGCTGCTTTCTCCAAGTTAATGATTTTTCTCTACTCCCTGCATCTCCCTTCTCAGATCTTCTAAGAGGATGACGGCATGCAGGTCTAGCTATGATGCAGGGTGGATGAAATGCAGAACAACGAGTTGCTCGAAAAAATCTGGGAGACAAAGGAAGAATTTCCTAAAAAACAAAGATGATCTTCCTTGACCGCAGGGTCTACTGCATGACTAGGGTCTAGGGTGTAATTTGTTTTCAAAGTTCAGATGCAAAATGAGATGTATGAAACGGATGCCATTAAGAAATGGTGTCATGTAAGAAATGAACCACATGAAAAATAGATATAAATGAAATGGTACTTTTTGTTTTGAACAATATGAAACAAACATATGTGTCCTCATTGACATGTGTGCCGCGAAAGGAATACCTGCCACACGACCTAAATTTGTATATCCCCGTGCAAGCCATAAGTGTTTCATAACAACATGGGTAGCTAAGTGTCGAGCTAGCGAAAGTTCCCTGAAAATACTTTCCGTGATGTTTTTTTTCCCTAGCAGCCTATAAGCGCCGCACAAACTGTTTCCCACCCATCTATAATTTAGCGAATGTAAGTGCCTTGTCAGACCTACGTGCTGTAATACTAATATATTAGTATGGGTAGAAGCTAATGCTTTTGGTTTGGAAACTATAATAGAGTTGGTTATGCAAAAAAAAAACAATTTTACATTGGACATAATGTGATAAATCTTAGGGCTTATTTTACGCACAACAAAATAGGAATAGACTATGAAATCTTCATAATATATTCTAAAACCGTGAAACTGATCATTTGGGGTGGACGTTGGGGTGTGCCCAAAGAAATTGAATACATTGGATGTATTTAAAAAAAATAAGGTTTACTACACAAGAAAATCAGGAAAGTACTATGAAAGGTTCATCCTTCTTTTTGTACCGCGAAAGCTTCATCTTTTGGGGTGGACGTTGGAGCCGAGGTTTCTGAGTTTTAGACTTTTAGTTGACTGCTGCACATCTTCATAGTGTGTGCTATTGAGGTGTAAAGTCTAATTTGTGTACAAATTGCAGTGTGATATATGACGCGCAACATTAAGCTAGCTTCATTATGAAAGACATCGGGCGATATTTCCGGCAATAGGATGCGAGCTCTGATTATCTAGCGACTGATTACTAACAAACACAGAACTCTAGCAAAAAAAATGTTCTAATCGAGCAAGCCAGAGGTCATTTACCTAAACAGGATGAGATCATCGTCCTAGTCCTCCTCGCGCTTATCGGGTAGAGGTGAGGAGCGCCATGACGGCCGCGAGCGAACAGTTCTCCGCGGCGTGCCTCGGAGGAAGCGTGATCTGCAGCACGGGCGGAGGCGAGGCAGAGGTGGCCTGTTCGTCGCCGATGAAACTTCGACACCGACGGCGCCGACGCCGCAGCAGGGAGAGTGTGGCCGCTAGCCGCCTGCCGGCGATGTGCCGGAAGGACGGAAGAGGCGCCCCATGCTACTCTCGGGATCGAGTTGGACAACATTGCAAGTGAGGCCGGGAGAGGATGAGGATCGATCACCGGAACTGAGAGCGGTGGAAAGTCAAGGTTCAGCGTCTGCATGTTTATATATCAGCACACTTGCCGTGATGTAGGAACACCTTACTAGGATTTTTTAGACCAATATGTCGAGATTGCTGACCGGGCCAGCTAGCCGCCGGGTTAGATGTAGCTTGTGATTTGGGTCAATGCTTGTGACCATGTGCGTCTTCGAAAAAAAGAACCGAGGATGCAGTCAGTGTATAGCTACCAAGATCGATCGTGGTGGGGCCAATCCGTCAATACATGCTTGTGACCATTCGGGTGCATGTTTTCAAAGCAGCAGCTACTTGATCTACACGACTTTCAACACGCAGGCATTTTTCCTTGGAATTCTGAAGATTGCAAAGCTAAAGAAATTGGATAAAAAGAATGTTGAACATCACTGAGAAAAAGGGAAGATCTTTAGCAACAAGTAACGCTTGTGCTCCGGTGTCCCCCCCTCGTTCGAGAAATGGTGGTGTGAAACACATTGACGGTCCGGATTGCGCGATACCGGTTGGTTTGGATACGGTGGTCCCTGTATAAAGTTTGTACTTTGTATTATACGCATTGTACGGGATGGCGTGGCAAAGTAGAGGTGATGACGTGTGATCTTGCGTGTCCGTTCCGGTAGCCTCCGTGTCCCTTGCGTGTCCCCTCCCAGTATAGAAAGGTCCCCCGCCGCATCGCCTTCTCCGTCCCCTTCCATTTCCCCCAACCGCCCCCAAATTTGGCAAAGAGCGAGAGGTGAGGAGAGAGACAGAAAACCCTAGCCCCATTCGACCACATCCATTGCCGGCGATGGAGAGGAAGGGTAGCAAGGCGGCGATGGAGAAGGAGGGGAGCAAGGCGGGGTCGGCGTCGTCGGCCGCGTTTGCGGTGCTGCATGCGGAGAATGCGGAAGCCGAGGCGTCGGCGACGGCCTCGGGAGGCTGAGCTGCTGGTGAAGGAGCCGGAGGTGGAGGATCCGAAGGAGGGCGGCGCGCGGGGTTTGGTCGCGGCGGCAGATCCGTGGAAGTCGGAGGCGAGGCGGCGGTTGTCGCGGAAGGAGTGGCGGGAGCGGCGACGCCGGTGCTCGGCGGATGATGTGGACCGAAGGCGGAGGCTGAGGAAGGCGTCGCCGTCCGTGGGCCGGCGGATGCTGGGAAGGGGAAGGAAGAGGTGGTTGTGCGGGAGGCGGAGGTAAGCGCATGTTCATCCTCTTTTACGCCCCCCTCTTTTAATTTCATTTGCATGTGTGCTTAGTGTTCCTGAAATTTGTAGAATCTTGGTTTGCACTGCATCCGTGGGTCGAATATATGTAAATGTCTGGTCCGGGAGGCAATATAATTTGATATATGTTGATCTTGGCTTTGCATTCGTTGATACAATCCTATTGAAATGACATGCATGAACCGAAGCTAGTTTTGTTAGGATTATATGTAACCTACCAGCATTTAATAATGCAAAGCGCATGAATGATATAGACAATGGTTAAATACTAGTATTTATACACACACATGCATCTAGTTGGTTCAATCATTGATGATGATTAAACACCAGGAATTAGATGATATAAATCATTATATTTTAGTTAATCCTTACTGATTTGATAATACTATAGTATTGGAGTGGTCTAGCTAGTGCGGAGAACAGAACAAAAGAGAGTGTGACATTGATGATGATGAGGATGTATCATAGTAAGAATGTAGGGCATGAAAATTAAAGGCATGAGTTGTGGCCAAGAGGATCCTAGTTATGATGTGTATGTAGCTGCCTTAAGTTATTTTAGGAGGATGTTTCATTGTTGTTCTGATTCATCATTTAGGTCATGCAAGTGTTGTCAAGATAACCTGCTAGTTGCAATGGTTGCATTGCTGATGCTTGTAATTTCATAGTTAATAGCTTGCTGTTTTGTTTAGCTCATGATGATTCAATGATGTTGCACTGCTCTGCTTTTGTTTAATTTCATAGTTAATAGCTTAGCTGTTTATCATGGGATTACCGTGCTATGATTGAAAGGATCTTGTAATGTTTAGTAGAATGAAATCATGATGAGAGAAGGTGCTACCATAATGTAAATATCAATATAATTAAAGACTAATTAAGATGATCCGTTTGGTATGCATAGTATTTGGATGACATTTTCCTATTGTGGATTAATGTGGGGACTTATGTTATTTGTATGAAGGGTGGTGAAGGGTCCAGGAAGCGGAAGCGCAAGGAGGATGAGGCTGTGCTCGCCGCTCCAGCTCGTGCCGTCCGCTCCATGCTTGCTCCGTGCCTGCTCCATGCTGCTCCAGTGCTCGCTCCGTGCTCGCTCCGTGCTCGCTCCGTGCTCGCTCCGTGCTCGCTCCGAAGTGCCTGCTCCAGAAGTGGCTGCTCCAGAAGTGCCTGGTCCAGCTTTCCCTGGTCAATATGAGCAGTTGGAGGATTCAGATGGCTCCCTGGAGGTGAGCTATACAATTTGTTCTGTAGCAATGCATGTATTTCAGTATGTTTGCTATGTATCTGTAATCTTAACTTGTTCAATTTGTTGTTGTGCAGTATGACTCCCAGGATTCATGCGAGTCCGTGGACAGCAGGAACATTTCATCCTTCTGGACCAAGTCTGTGAAGAAGCTGGATGATGGGGACCTCCCTTTCAAGAAGAGGGGAGGTACTTCGTCCATGGCACAAGGTGAAGCCCGGGGATGGCATGCTTGGTAGCCTCAGTGCAGCATCGCGAGGAGCTAGCCCATACCGGCAGCTCCAAGCGGATAAGGGCAGAGCATCAAGGGCTTCGATGGTGCTTGCTAATGAGGATGCATGATGCCTAGTTCCCGTGGATGGTGGTTGATATGTACATTTGCTTTTGGTTTATGATGTTGGAACTACTGGTGTGAGTTGTGTTGAACAATGTTTGGTTTGCATTTGAACTGAGTAGTCGGACCATCTATTATAGTGATGGTCTTAATTATCGAATCCGTGTGGATCTATGTTACTGTGTTGAATTATTATGTAGCTGATGATGCTTAGCTCTGTGTTTCATTTGGAATGATGGTGGTTTCATGTTTCATTAATTTGTCAATGAAAGCACAGCTCAAGTTTAGCAGAAGTTTGAAACATAAACAAAAAAATTGTAATCCATCATTGCAAACAAAAATGTGCATGTATTTCATTAACATGATGAGGGCCTTTGCTGAATCCTACTGTAATAGTAGTGACAAATTTGCATATAGATGGTTAGGTAACATGGCTATGATTTTAATTATATGCTAGCACATTAGGACTAATGCAAATTTAAATATAAAGCAAGTTAAATATTAAAACAAAACATCGAAATATTAGAGCACATCAGCAACAAATCATGCAAATATTAGACCAGATCAGCAATAGTCCTTGCCTGTAAATATACTAGAGCAAAGGGAAGTGTTTCGACGGAGGGGTTTTCGGACGAGAAGAGGGGGAATGTCCAAAAAATGACAAAACCACCATGGATTGGGCCAAGATTTGGCACACTTGTGAACCTTGTGATGTGAAACCTTGGTTGCTCAGTGTTTTCCCAT
>NC_061514.1:53207871-53220049 GCF_022539505.1 Lolium rigidum | reverse complement strand
CTGGGCCTTTGAGTTTGGGCGCGGTGGGAGTCGGTTGGGTTATTCGGGCTATTATTAAGGAATTCGGTCTACTAAAAAAAACACAAAAATCGGTTTCCTAAAACTAGCCAATAAGTTAGTACTAATAGAATTGTTAGTGGAACTAGCCAATAAGTTAGTACTATGAAACACATCTTTAATATAGTTATTGGTAGTTTTTTTTAAAGACTAAGTATTACTATTACTAAAGATCATTATACCATGATGCTATTATGAAATAGGATATGATATAGATGTCACAAGATATCATTACCCAGGTTTGAACTTTGATCGTCGAGCCGTTCGCATGATAATACATCTCCACGCGACTAGACGAGTCTAGTTGCCGGGATCGACTCGATCTTCATCAACCTCGTCATCAACCTCGTCATTGATAACTTCCACTAGTTCGATCTACCAGGGTATGAGCCGTTACCTCCCTCTTGCATATGATCTTAGTTTATGATTGTTATTAGTAAGTAATCAATCATAGGAGCTTCTCCTTGTTCGCCTGCCCTTACTATATTTGAAGTGATGTCCTTATTCTTCCGATAACCATTATTAGTAAAATACCAGTGTTATCATCTTTCTGACAATCACTAGTAGTATGTATATTAACCTATTATATAGAATGCAGGAAAAATAAAATTTAAAAATGTCAAAAAAATTGAGATAAAATTTCGCGTGTACATATGGACATTCTATATTCGCACACAAGTTTTTTGGGGAAACAAACATTTTATGTGGTCTATATAAAAAAGACAAAAAAAAATATCCTGTAAATAGTCATGTTTTGAACATTAAATTTTTTCTTTTTGCACGGGACACAAAAAATGTTCCTTTTTCCCGAAAACTTGTGTATGAACATATACTGTCTATATGTACATGCGCAATTTTATTTCAGAATTTTTTGATATATAAAAATGTGTTTTCACATAGTGGGTTCATATGCACCCGTGAACCAAAAATGAATATTCATATGTATCGTACCTTTCTAACAATCACTAGTAGTATGTATTTCGTGACGTTCATATTTCCATCTGCGGGAGATTTGTAAAGCTTCATTGACGATCGTACCTCTCTAACAATCACTAGTAATATGTATCCCGTGATGTTCATATTTTCCATCTGTCGTCAGGGGCAGGTCTTCAACAGTCACAATTCCTCAATTTCCGGTGGTCCTTGGTTCATTTTACATGTAATAATTTTCCATATTTGCCTTATTAATACAATTTCGACCAGTGTATGCATAAATACACTTGTTCATGGTTACAATTGCTAGCTACAAAGTCTTCATACAGTTATTAACATCAAGTGCAACAAAATTTTTATCACGTACATGACATCGAAAACTATCAATTTTTTCTAGAAGTTTGCAGCTCTTCAAGTTTAAAGGTCTGTGATCAATAATTGATGACAATCCCTTTGAATCATGTTCCTTCATGATCTAGTCATGTTTCTCTTGTATAAAGGATGTGTGGTTTTAGTCAGTGGGGGAGCTTGAAAGAAATTCATGGCCGGGGCACACTATTAGAAAACGCAAAAACATGTTCCAAACCATATAGCTTCGCTTGTCTCGTATTTTATTTATTTTCAAGACAAAGTAAATTTTTGATTGAGTGGCCTTTCCCATGGATGTTGGGTGGTGTGATCTGCACAATTGATGAACACATTCACAATCGAGTAAACAACATATGCTATAAATTGCTAGCTAAGAAAATTACCGAGGCAGATAGTTGAGTAGGCCGAACAATTGGAGATTAGAAGGCCCGAAGGGGATCGAATCGGCCTGATGGCAGCATTGGCCGCGGACTGGTAGAGCTCTTGTTGGCTCGTCCCCGTGCTTGCGGCTGCGGAATATTAGAGCTCCTGCCGGCCCGTCCTCGATCTTGCGGCTGCTGGATGCTAGAGCTCATTTCAGCCTCGTGCTCATGTCTGCATCAGCGGGCTTCGGTAGAGCGACGAACCCATGGCAACTCTTGGCTGCCGGCGACATCGCGGCGCTTCTATGCCTCCTCGCTCTACTGCTTTCCTCGAATCACCTCTCTATTTCTGTCCAATGTGCTAACTCTAGCGAGCCGCCATCATAGCCATGGCTCCATGGAAATAGTTGAGAGGAAGAATGAGGGTTGAGAGGTAGTGTACATGGAAGGGTATTGTGTGCTGGGTGCCTGGGCCTCACATGCATAGGGGTTAATATTTTTTTGGCAAATAACAGGGCGGGCCGTGGCCTAGTTTTACCCCAACGAAAGTTTGGTGTTAGTTATTGATGAGAGTCCATTTGAACTATGCATGCTTCTTTTGTAAGCGCCGTGTTTGTTTTGTTCACATTGTTAGTATTGACCTTACTATAATATTGAGGCTTTCACTATTTTTTTAGTAGGCACATAATTTTATAAATCTCACGGTTAAAAATATAGCTGTGTTTTTATGGCAACTTTATCCCATTTGAAGTCCTTGTTTACAGTTGTACTTACTTGAGCTAATTATATTTTTATTTTACTTTTCATCCAAACTTACAAGTTGGACTTACACTTCAAAATTATGTGGCAGCTAATGGAGGTACCTAATTTTTTTATATGAAAAAAAAGGAGGCAGCTTAACTTGCCGGACGGCTTGGGCTTTCACTAGCTGGTTGGGCCACTCCGATGAAACCGGCCACTCCATGAGAATCTGGTGCGTAATAAATGTTAGCGTCAGATGATAGCGTTTGTTCTGGATGGTAGCTTCAACACAAACATGACTTTTCAGGAGATAAATTTTCTCTTTTTTACACAGACCACAAAACATATTGGTTCCTCGCGAAACTTGACAAACGTACGTATATTATGGAGATGTACATGTAGAATTTTTTATCAAAATTTTTCAACATTTCGAAATATAATTTTTTGATAGAGGAAGCATATGCATCCAGGAGCCGAATTAAATTTCCGAAAGAATGGCCCATATAACAGCATGATGCAGCCTAGCTCTGCTCCTACACGCACGAACCGAGCGCGATATTATCACATTCGCGCGTGGCTCACGAGGCATGGCCAGTTGGCCACTCGCTCTGGACATTCTGGAAGGCAACGTCGTGAATGAAAAAGGTATGGGTCACTTCATCCACAGGAGTCGCGATTGGGCCAGATGCAGACTATTCAAAACAAAAAATATCTGCAACCCAGATATACTAATGTCCGACGAGAGGACCTATATATACTGAACTCTGAGTCTCTGGCTCGACCACGCAAGCAACAGTAAGCAACACTAGATATCCCTGATTTTGTAATGGCGGCCAGGCTAGTCATGAAGCTGCCGGCTCGTTCATCTCTCACGCGGCCGAGCGCTCGCGGCTCCTCCGGCCGCCGGCCATTCAGCCTACCGTGCGGGGTGCCACAGATGCGACCGAGCCAAACTAATTCCAGGCAGGCTCTGCCGAGAGGTACGCAGTTTGCCATCGATGCGTTTTCTAAATGGTTTCCACTGCTGATCCGTCTGATATGACACCCCACGTTTCAAGGTTAAACTTTGATTAATAATTTGACCAATCTAATATGTGTTGCATGTCACCAAAAGTATACCATTGGACTCATATTTGAAAGATATTTTCCATGATATGTTTTTGGTGTTATATAACTTATTTTTTATCGTTCTCAAATTGTTAGTCAAAATTTTAGCTCGGAATACTTAGTGGCCATATATTTCTATATATCAAGTGAGTTAGTATCTGAAACCGCAATGAAATCTTGTACTACCTTCGTTCAGAAATAAGTGATTCAATTTTTACCTAGATACATCAGCTGAATCTATACACTAAAATGTGTCTAGATACGGCTTACTTCTAAACGGATAGAGTATAGTTTTTTAAAACACCAATATTATCCGTAATATGATTGAAAAGTAACTAAAGTAATCTAAATATATCTTAGATTTATGAGGGGTCATTCTAAGATATTAATTAAGATTTCATTTGAATCAAGAATGTTTCAAAGTTATGTCATATCCATATGAAAAAAACTATACTCTTAAAGCACTCTAACGATGGATTCTAGACTCGTAGCTACCGGGGACACCAGAGAAGCACTTTTGCAAACTACACGACTTTTGCTACTCCCTCGGGCACTAAATACTTATCACAGGTTAAATACTTTGCTAGAGGAGTACCTTAGACATAGTTTGACGTGTGGATCCTCATCTTTTGTACATATGCCAATGCTATACATAGTTCATGCTCTAAGAGACTAACTTCAGGTTCTTTCCCAGTCGGCGTCAACCATGTGGGGTGCTACCGACATGACCAAGCAGAGCTCACCGGCATGCCATGGATAGAGGTAGATTATGTTGCATCCTCTTGTTTTGGTCTCATGGAATTTATGCAATTATGTTTGTTTTGCAACGCAAAAATTGTTAGCCATTGTTCTTCTTCAAGGCAAACCCACAACCCTCGTAGCCCTGTACTAGGTCTATCTACGGTGAGAGTGAATTCTAGCTTTTACCCAGTTTGCTATTTTTAACACTAAATATCTCATTTAGCAATATTTTGTCGAAATTATCCTTGCTAGAAAAAGTTGTGCTATTTTTTTACCCCTTTAATTTTTGGGAGCAAGTTGGCAGGCAAATCCCGACTGTCATGGCACGCCATGCTGTTTTTTCGCCTAGTGCTATTATAATGCCGGATCATACCCACAAAAAAAGCCTGGAGAAAAAACACCTACATGACACGCCATGTCCATGTAACTTGGCACATTTGTTTTGCTAAATGGGGGTAATTAAGATAAAGAGTTGCTAAATAGCGCAATTGCCATGACTATCTGATCGATCTTGATAGTGTGTTTCAGTTGGGATTAGTAAATGGCAAGGTTGAGAGGGAGCCAAGAGTGGCTAGAACAACGCAGCAGCTACAACCACACGAACCAGAGACAAGGTACGAGAGGACAGTACATGGGCAACTTTCCATGGTTGATGTGCTCGAAAAGATTGGAATATCTCGACATTTTGCTGGCGAGACGAAGAGTATCCTGGATGAAATATACAGGTACTCATATACTAATCCCTTTGTGAAGATCAATATATACTTCCCATCGAAAAATAAGTAACTTGGATTTGTCTAGATTCACATGTATCGAGTCACTTATTATTCGAATGGAGTCATATTTTTTCTGATCTTAGCAGTTTATGTGTGTACCAGGGTTTTCTAAAAAAATGTATGCATCTGACATGAAATGGTTTTCAGTTGTTGGTCACGGCGAGACGAAAAGATTATGCTTGACCTGGAGGCATGTGCCATGGCATTTCGCATCCTACGAATGAACGGCTACGATGTCTCTTCTGGTAAACACTTGTACATCTTTCTAGGATTATAATAAAAATTGCACATTAAATTGTTTAATAGATGATTCTTTATTTGGATGTATATAGTTTGTCACGCTGATTATCCACTTCAAAACGTGTGTAGATGGCATGTCTCACGTTGCTCAAGCCACTGTTGATTTGAATCTGAATGACACAAGGTCTTTATTAGAACTATACAAGGCTTCACAAGTCAGCATCTCTGAAGATGAGTTGATTCTGGATAATATAAGATTGTGGTCAAATCGCCTATTGAAGGAACGACTGAGCTCTAGTGCGGCACCAAGAACTACACTCCTTTCAGAGGTAAATACTTAATGGACAGTGCTAGGAATCCTCCGGAGGCTCACAACTTTTCAGCCTCCTGCTTGCATGTGTGACACGTGTCCATTTTCACCTTAAATCTGGTATTTTGCTTCGTCGCAGCAAAAAAAGGCCCGCTTTTGCTTCATTGAAGCAAAAAACGATTCGTTTAGAAATAAAAAGAAAAGACTCAGCGGCACCATAAATCTAGTTTTTGCTTTGTTGCAGCAAAAAATGTTCCGCTTTTGCTTCATTGAAGCAAAAAACGGGTCGTCTAGAAATAAAAAAGAAAAGACTCAGCGGAGATAGACCTCGCCGAAGACCTTGGTAGCAACAATTTTGTACTAAAATAGCAAAACAACAGAACATTTGCAGCAAAACAGTTTATACTATCGTAGAATCGTCCACTACTCGTCGGAGACCTCACCAGAGACCCGCAACAAATTTTTGTACTAAAGTAGCAACAACGCAGAATAATTGTAGCAATAAAAATATATTATTGTAGCATCACATAATTTTTTAGACATCTCCGATGAGGTCCTTGCAGCACCAGCGGCAGCACTAACCTATTCCTTGGTAGCAATCAGTGACATTTCTTTGCCGCACCGACAACACCCATTCGCAGCTCCGCTCACACTCTCTTATAGCATCGGGCATCTGACGGTTGGCTTTGCATCTCCACCCGATGGCCTTTGTAGCAAAGCTATCAACAGTTTGCGTCAGCGATTGCAACAACAATACTCGAGATTAATAGCACCGGTAGCATCGCCGCAGCTCCACTCAGAAGCATTTGCAGCTCCACACGATAGCCTATGCAGCAAAGATGTCATCCATTTGCAGCAACACGACTTTAAAAATCGTAGAACTGGCAACTCCACCGGCATGGGTAGTAGCACCACCGGACATGGCCGGTGGCACCACCACATCCCGCAAAAAGCAGCAGGGTTGACTGCCCGTTACAGCAATGTCAGACACAGTATGAAGCTCTGCCACACACAGGTCAGGCCATCACCACCGAACCTCGCAGCATTGCCATGCGCCGATCCTCTTGCAGCAACACCACCGTGAGGAACGGCTAGTGGCGCTCCGTAGGGACGGCCGGCGACGAGGTCACGTCGGCTGCAGCAGCTGAGGAGGAGGCCGGGGGAGACGACGGTCTCCCTCAGGAGAGGTGGTGCTCGGCGAGGGGGCGAGGGAGGCGGCAGCCGCCAGCCGACTCCTCTCGGATCACAGGTCGAGAGCTAGACGTCGCGCGGCGGCGCATTGGAGGTCGGCGGTGACGCCTGCGGGGCACAGGGCGGCGCGGTGGAGTACGGCGGCGGATCCCACCGGCGGCGCGTGGCTCCAAGTGGTGGTTGGCCGGAGGCCCATCCGCCCATGGCGACGACGGCGGCGCTGCAACGGAACGGAGGCGCACGATGGCTGTCGATTCCACGGAAGAGATTGGTTATTGTTGACTTTATTAATCCAACCAGAACATGAGCGGGCCCCACCATAAGACGTGTCGTGCGGAGGCCAGAGGATGGATTCCATCCAACGGCGCAGCGGCCGGAGGCAGCGATCGCGCGTGCCTCCGCCTGATATGCATCATTATCCATACTTAATCCAAAATGAAACTACAAGTATAACCTACAAATTTTGTTTCGTATGGACTCGCGGGAACGGACACTCCAGGGAAGAGGAGAATTAGGGGGAGGAAGAAGGGGAGAAAGCTGGCAACCTTAGGGAGATAAGGCGCGTGCTAACCGTCGGATCGATTCCCCCACAAGGATCGGTCGTGTTGAGCGTTCGCAAATCATCCTCTCTTTTCTCTCACACGGGTATGTCCCTTTCAGCATGCTGGGCTGAGCCATGTAGCTATTCAGATCAGTGCACTACGGGCACAGCTTGCCTTGCCACCAGCACAGGCTTGTGCCAGCGGCATCCGTCGACACAATAACACCTTGGCATAGATAAAGTTGCCGTCGGCACAGACTGGCCATTCGCACAACATCCTGTGCCGACGGCATAGAAATAACGGCCGTTGAATTCTGGCTCGAATTTTTTTAAAAAAATTCCAATTTTTTCAATTTTTTATCCTAATTTTTTCATCTCTTACATGCACCATTCCAACACTAACTACACTTAATATCATTGTTCGAAACCTAGGCCGATTCAGCGATTACTAGGCCGATTAATCGCTACTAGGGGCCTGACCGTGTCGATTACCATTAATCACTTGTGTTAATCCTTTAGCCCGATTAATCGTACCGAAAGTCCGATTACTAGGTATGTTCCCGATTAACTACTGCACTTGGTCAAAAAAGTAATAAACTTTTCAATGCATATAGCTAGTACATGCGCTACCCCTCCCCAATAAAGTAGGTTTTGCAAAGTTCCCGCTTGATTGCAGCCTCCAACAGCTCGAATTCCGATGTCTCCAACTAGTTCCTTGCCCTCGCAGACCAGTTACTCTCAGTTGCCTAGATACAGGAGCTCGACCACCTTGAGTAGCTCGTGCAGGAGCTCAAGGGCGCCTTCGATTGGTTAGGTGGTTGAGGGTAAGAGGGGTCGTACCCTAGCTAGGTAGGTGGTGGAAGAAGATAAACTTCAGAGGTGAGAGGATAAGAAGAGGAAGGAAGAAACGCGGCTTCGACTAGTGGATCCTGATTCGCTCGTGGCCTTGAAGATTAGGTCATGGAGGAGAAGCATACATATTTTTCTGGGATTTTAGGCTCTATAGAAGTAGGGCCAGACATATAGAGGCCCATATACTATTATTTTTCTTATATAAACTGTTTTTTACGTGCTAATTTTTGTAGGTTACACCGATTAATAGCCGACCGATTAAATCAGTTAATCATCCGAGTTCTGATTAATCGCTACTCCCAAGCCGACCGAGCAGTTAATGATTACCGATTTCCTTACCATTGCTTAATATTAGATCAAATTTCACTCGTGGTCAAACTTCCCGGTCAGTCATCCATCCTCACACTATTCCAGCCCTAGCATGCTTAACTCTCTGTTCCATTTAGACTAGCTTCCATGAAAAAATGACACCTTGTTGATAATAATACCATATCAATACTATTAATCCCCATTCCTTGATGTTGCACATCTTTATTTTTTTGAATTCCAAACAGTTACCTACATAAACTACAAGAATAAGTATATTAATCTTGAATTCAAATGGACAATAAAATGATTTTCCCTTTTCTATTTAATATGAAATAATTAATATCTTTTAATCCGTAAATCAAAATTTGACAAATAATATGTCTAAATCGATTAGAACAATGAGAGGAATCCAAATATGACATCTATATCATATTTTAAACCTAACAATGATTTTTCCAAAAATTCATGAGCATTAGATCATGTACTTGTAGTTCAAATCTGGCCGGCCTCATACCGATTCGGCATGAATTTGTATTTTTCATGAGGGGTGGACGGAAAGGCTTCAGATACACCGGTTGGGAAATTGTCCATCTTAGTTGGTCTAGTATTTTTGAAAAATGTGTTGGTATCAATGTGAAACTTTAATTTGGTGGTTGCTTCACAAAACACCCCGTTTTCGGCACCTGAAAAATGGAAAATGGCTTTTTCGCGTTATGAAAAGGAAAACTTCCTCCTGCAACATCGTAAGACATCCCAAGATGCATATGTGTGCATAATATGGGCACATTATCACAAACTATACTGCGATTCTATCCATAACATTGGTCGTTTGACCTAAATGTCATGAAACCTCGAATTTGATAGCTCATTTTGTGAAGAAATTTTTGTGATGTTTGTAATTTTCCAACTTTAATATTTTTGCTTGTAACTATGACATATAATATAACACCACGTGAAGGTTTCACATGGTTTGGATTGTTTTTTTAATTTATTATGTCCGTTTCAAACTATATTCAAAACGGTGGGCATGAAGATCCTTTGCCCGGGGCTTAGGCTCGCTAAACTTGCACTGGATGTTTGATGAAATAGCATATTGTGAACCAAAAAATGATTTTTATGAAAAATCTTGAGCATTATATCATGTATCTGTAGTTCAAATTTGGTCGGCCTCCTACCGATTCGGCAGGAATTTGTCTTTTTCATGAGCGGTGGACGGAAAGGTTGCAGATACACCAGTTTAGAAATTATCCATCTTAGTTGGTCTAGTATTTTTGAAAAATGTGTTGGTACCAATGTGAAACATTAATTTGGTGGTTGCTTCATCAAACATCCCGTTTTCGGCATCTCAAAAAATGAAAAATGACCTTTTCGTGCAATGAAAAGGAAAACTTCCTCGTGCAACATCGTAAGACATTCCAAGATGCACATGTGTGCATAATATATGGGCACATTATCACAAACTATGCCGCGATTATATCCATAACATTGGTCTTTTGACCTAAATGTCATGAAACCTCGAACGTGTGTGAAGGAATTTTTGTGATGTTTGTAATTTTCCAACTTTAATATTTTTTCTTGCAACTATGACATATAGTATGACACTAAGCGAAGGTTTCACATGGTTTGGATTGTTTTTTAATTTATTATGCCCATTTCAAACTATATTCAAAATGGCGAGCATGGAGATCCTTTGCCCGGGGCTGAGGCTCGCTAAACTTGCACTGTATTTCTAATGAAATAGCATGTTGTGAACCTAAAAATGATTTTTATGAAAAATCTTGAGCATTATATCATGTACCTGTAATTCAAATCTGGTCAGCCTCCTACCGATTCGGTAGGAATTTGTCTTTTTCATGAGGGGTGGACGAAAAGGTTTCAGATATACTAGTTGAGAAATTTTGCATCTTAGTGTGTTTAGTATTTTTGAAAAATGTGTTGGTACCAATGTGAAACATTAATTTGGTGGTTGCTTCATAAAATATCCCGTTTTCGTCACCTCAAATATGGAAAATAACTTTTGCGTGCGATGAAAAGTAAAACTTCCTCCTGCAACATCGTAATACATTTCAAGATGCACATGTGTGCACAATATGGACACATTATCACAAACTATGCCGCGATTCTATCCATAACATTGATCGTTTGACCTAAATGTCATGAAACCTCGAACGTGATAGCTCATTTTGTGAAGGAATTTTGTGATGTTTGTAATTTTCCAACTTTAATATTTTTCCTTACAACTATGACACCACGCGAAGGTTTCACATGGTTTGGATCGTTTTTGAATTTATTATGCCCGTTTCAAACTATATTCAAAACGTCGGACATGAAAATCCTTTTTCCGGGGTTGAGGCTCGCTAAACTTGCACTAGATCTCTGATAAAATAGCATGTTGTGAACCTAAAAATGATTTTTACGAAAAATCTTGAGCATTATATCATGTACATGTAGTTCAAATCTGGTCGGCCTCCTACCGATTCGGCTGGAATTTGTCTTTTTCATGAGAGGTGGACGAAAAGGTTCTAGATACACCGGTTGAGAAATTGTCCTTCTTAGGTGGTCTGGTATTTTTGAAAAATATGTTGGTACCATTGTGAAACTTAATTTAGTGGTTGCTTCACAAAACATCCCGTTTTCAGCACTTCAAAAACGAAAAATAGCTTTTTCGTGCGATAAAAAGGAAAACTTCCTCCTACAACATCGTAAGACTTTCCAAGATGCACATGTGTGTATAATATGGGCACATTATCACAAATTATGCGACGATTCTAGCCATAACATTGGTTGTTCGGCGTGAAAGCCATAAAACATGGAACATGATAGCTCATTTTTGAGAAGGTTTTTTGAGATATTTGCAATATTCCAAGTTTTATATTTTTTCAAGATAGAACTTATTTTTCTGAAAATTTTGATACATTATTTGTATTTTCTGAATTATAATAATTTAGTTATGATTTTTTGAAGATTAATTGGGTAAAATGGAAAATAGTTGTGCCGACGACAAAGCCATCGACACAGGGCTAAAATAAGCCGTCGGCACAGGCCTGACGATGTTACCTCGCCATCACGACGGAGAGGCTGTGCCGACGATCGAAACTATGCCGACGGTTGCCGTCAGCACAGACCTTCCTGTGTCGACGGTTTTCCTATGCCGACGGCTTGCCTGCTGGCCTGACCAGAACGAGTCCTGTACCGACGGTCCCGATATTTTACCGTCGGCACAGGATCTGGCCATCGGCACAGCGGCGCGTAGTGGTGGAGGTAACGTGGGTAGAGCACACCATGCGCTGCTTTGACCTCTCTCCCAATCACAAGCTACTTTCTGTCTTGTGGTGAAAAAAACATATAATACCTAGAGTAACAAATTAAAAAAATAGTGCTTATAACAATAGTCATCAATGATGTCAACAAAAGCAACAAATCCAACAATAATATTTATTTTTTTTCCAAATTATGTTTGCAGAAAAGCACTCATATATTTGAAACAGTACTTAACAACTGATAGTCCAACAAAAAAAAGTTAGGAGTATTCAATAATAGTCAACAACAATTTCAACATTAATAATTTCCTCTGCCAGAATATCTTTACAACAAATCATTGATATATTCACAACGATGGTCAACAACAAACTCAACATTTTGGGGGGGG
>NC_061514.1:53164748-53207771 GCF_022539505.1 Lolium rigidum | reverse complement strand
CAACAACCAACGACACTAGAAATTACCTGCGTGAAATCACATTGCAGAAGATTTCAGAGTCATTTCCAACAAATAGCAACATTGTTTCCAATATTATTTTAGCTATTTCAACCTTACAACAAACCCACATGAGAAATCTCCTTTTGCAACTTACCTCATGTTTGAAGCACAACTTGCAGCATATGTGATGCCATCAAGTGACAGATGGTGGAGACCAAGAGGAGAGGTTTCCTACGGTTTCATGGAAAAAAAACCAAGAGGAGGGGTTGGGTAAACGATGACGCATGGCTCCTAATTAAACCTCCACCAACAGCTCCCGGCGGAGGCGAGCTGACATGTAGCACCACGCCTCATGGGGTCCGCTTCGTAGCAACAAAGAGGGAAGAATGAGCTGAGTAGCGAGAAGGCTTGTAGAAAAAAAATTCACAAGAAACATCCATGGGCGGGCTAGCTTGTTGTCACCGCTGAATACTCTTGATTTCGTCACTCGTTTCATTCATGATCTTGGTGAAGCTAGTGCACCTGTGAAGGAGCAACGCCCCGTCAAACCAAAGCCTAGACAAGTAAAATGGATCCATCCTCCAGCTCGGGTGGTTAAAGTAATGTTGATGCAGCAGTTTCACGTGGGAAAGATCATGGCTCGGTGAGTGTGGTTTGCATGGACGCTGCTGGAAGTTTTTAGGAGCCTCAGCCAGGACGATTAAGGGGGTTTACGATCCTGCTATTTTGGAGGCGATGGCTTGTGCTGAAGCATTGGTGCTGGCTGAAGATACTGATAAACTGACAGTTTCTTCGGATTGGTTGGAGGTTATCAATATGATCAAGACGAAGAATTTATGTCGCTATAGTG
Source organism: Lolium rigidum (assembly GCF_022539505.1). Taxonomy (NCBI): domain Eukaryota; kingdom Viridiplantae; phylum Streptophyta; class Magnoliopsida; order Poales; family Poaceae; genus Lolium; species Lolium rigidum. The sequence continues at coordinate 53,206,921 of NC_061514.1, read as the reverse complement.
CTATTTTAGTAGAAATTGAGAATCGGTCTAGTAATCTGGAATTAGTTAGTTTCCGAATTTTTGACAAAAGAGATCGCCTGACCGACTGAATTGTCAAAAAAGACCATCTCAGAAAATTATTGTCAAAAAGGACCACCTGCACCGTGGCACTACCACGGTGCAGGTGGTCCTTTTCCTTTTTTTGACAATTCACTCAGCCAGGTGGTATCTTTTGTCAAAATTTCGTTAGTTTCCAGCATGAGTATAGGGAGTCTAATCAGGATGCTCACCTGATTGCCAGAAATGCTATAGCTGTCCAGTTTGGGCGTAGGGTTTGGTTTTTGGAACTGCCCGATTTTGTAACTTTGTTTGCACAAGTTAAATAAATCCCTATGTTTCCTCTAAACAAAAAGAGACCATGAACAATTCCACTCTCCTCCACCTGCTCGCTTCGGCTCACGGGCTGGATCCTCTCCTGCCCCATGTGGTCGCGGCCCAGGGGATTCGAAGTGGGCACCCAGTTCACCGCCGCTGTGGCGGACACTAAGCACGCACCCCTAGTGGACCGGCATCACAAGCAGGCACGGCGAGCTTTCCCTTCCTCCCCCATGGTCCATGGAGCGGTACCACGAGCAGGTGTGTCGAGCTCGGGCGCGGTCTGCACCATCGCGCAAGGGTTTGGGGAATGTCGGGATGGTGTGGAAGGTCGGAGACGGTGGGAGGGTGGCGGGGAGCGGACGGACGCGGCGTTGCCATAATGCCGTGTCGGCGGTGGCAGGGTGGTGTGTTGCCGGGAGGTATGTGAATTAGAAATGTCAGTGGTGCCAATTCTTGGTGGATATAGTATCTTGTAGAAGTCACCCCCGATTCTCTAAATTTACTGGCTAGAGGGGGTGTTTTACAGGGTCTTCTAAAAAAATCAAGGACAAATCACCACCATATAGATTATGTGATAGAGTGCTCTTTTCCCACTCCATTTTCTATTTGAGCAGTTTTATTTTGAGATTTTGGAGTTCTAGGTGATCTGCTAGAGTTTCTCTTTAGACAATATGTGATTGGACGGCAAAAGATCTGGCCAAAGCAGGAGAGGGGGGAGCGGAGATGTCGATGCGACAAAATGTCGTAACAGCAAAAGCAGAGGAGGTGGCGCCAACCAGAAAATGAAGAAGGGGTCATGGAGTGGTCTGGGCGATAAAGCTACAAAACGATTCATCACGTTGTAGCTCCATGTGCATGCTTAATTTGTCGATAGAATTAGTATTTCGCTTGAGATTAATCTACTCGTATGCTCAATACTACACATTCTTTCGTGTTCATAGGTAGAACATGCTCTTAATAACCCCTTCTACACCACATTGGATCGTCTAGAGCATAAGAGGACCATCGAGCGATTTGGTGTTATGGAGCATCAGAAGCTATACTCGTACGGTATCATTCCTCTTTTTTGTGCAAAACAAGTTATATGTAATGCACACACTACTACGCCAGATACAAACCTATTGTATTTCTTAAGCAGGCATCGGCAGACAAATCAAAATCTTCTGGGTTTGGGCATCGTGGATTTCAGTACAAGTCAATCTGTTTACCAACATGAACTTCAACATCTTGATAGGTACATTTGCCAAAAGATGTCTTGTTAGAAATACACATCAACAATGTTTGTATTATTAGTTGAAGTGATTTTTAAGTTGCAGTTGGGTGAAAGAGAGTAGGTTGGACCGGCTACCTTTCGCACGACAAAAGGTGGCATATTTCTACCTCTCTGCTGCTGGCACCATGTTCCTCCCAGAGCTATCTGATGCTCGCATTATATGGGCTAAGAATGGTGCACTCACGACTGTCGTTGATGACTTCTTCGACGTCGGGGGTTCACAAGAAGAATTGGAGAACCTCACTGCATTAGTTGAGATGTAAAAATATGCACATACATTGTTTTCTTCTTTCTCGAGCGATCATGGGTTTCTTACATACTATATGGTTGTCGCAGGTGGGACAAGCACAAGGAAATAGAGTACTACTCTGAGCATGTCGAAATCGTGTTCTCTGCGATCTACAACTCAGTGAACGAAGTTGGATTGAAGGCTTCTAGAGTGCAAGGCCGCGATGTCTCTCGTCATCTAATAGAAATAGTAAGTCTTGTGTATGCACATGTAAATCTTTCACAACATACTAATCTGTTTTGCTAAGTGTTGGTGTTTTCTGAACATTCTGTGCAGTGGCAGGATTTGCTACGGAATATGATGGCCGAGGTGGAGTGGAGGGAGACAGGATATGTGCCGACACCAGAGGAGTACATGGAGAACGCTGTTATCTCATTCGCGTTGGGTCCGGTTGTGCTCCCAGCGTTGTACTTCGTTGGGCCAAAGATCACAGAGTCTGTTGTCAGAGACCGAGAGTACATCGAGTTGTTTCGGCTCATGAGCACATGCGGCCGTCTACTGAATGATGTCCAAACATATGAGGTATGTTTTGGTGGAAAAAACTACGAGATATACTAGAAAAGTTACTGGTATTGGTCGTCTTGGTCAAAAGAGAAATACATCATGATTTTTATGTAAATTTGGTGCAGTCGTGATAAGTAGAAGTATGCTGGCTCCGCAAATGATTTTCTTTGATTTATGTGGATGCAGAGGGAGTACAGGGAGGGCAAACTGAACAGTGTCTCGCTGCTGGTTCTTCAGAGTGGTGGTTCTATGACCATATCAGATGCTAGGAAGGAGCTGCAGAGGCCCATTGACAAGTGCAGGAGAGACCTGCTGAGGATGGTCCTGAGGGAGGACAGTGTCGTGCCCACGCCTTGCAAGAAGCTGTTCTGGAATATGTGCAAGACGTGTCACTTCTTCTACTTCCGGGGCGACGCCTTCAGCTCGCCAAAGGAGAAGGCCGGAGCGGTGGATGCGGTGATCCACGAGCCGCTCCGAGTCCCGGGGAATCTATTATTCGACCTGTCTGATTTTCGAACCTGAAGCATGTCTGTTTTCCGGCGTGGCAGCGGCCCGGGTTGTCTCCGGTTCCTTTGCATGGTCTGTTTTGGTTCTGCACATCCGGTGCTTTGCTCCGTGGATAGATATGGTGCCGAGTAGTGCATTCCTCTGAATGTTTACGAGCTAGCGGCTTGGTGTGCGTTAGATGTTGTCTACTCTGCTCCTCTTGTTTAGCTTAGCTTTCTCTGATCTGCTCCGCTTTTGTAGGATGGTTTTACTCACCAGTCACCACCATATTTTTTTTTCGAAATGGGGAAAATATCACCCTAGCTTCTGCATTCAAGGAATACACACGGTTTTTTTATTAGATTATTCACAACACCTTACAAGAAAAATTACAAAGATTGAACCGAAGCCACCAAAACTAATAACAACTCGCTAATCCTACATCACCGATGAGATGGCGTCAATCAGGGAACAAAGAAGGCTTCGTGGAGTGGTCTGAGCGATAAAGCTACAACGCGATTCATCACGCTGTAGCTCCCTGTGCATGCTTAATTTGTTGACAGAGTTAATATTTCGCTTGAGATTAATCTACTTGTATGCTCAATACTATACATTCTTTTGTATTCATAGGTAGAACATGCTCTTAATAACCCCTTCTACACCACATTGGATGGTCTAGAGCATAAGAGAAACATCGAGCTAATTCCAGCATGGAGGCTCCACTCAAAGTACTCCCTCCGATCTTATGGAACCTATCTAAGATTTGTTAAAACTTGAATGTATCTAGATATCAAATAATATCCAGATACATCCAAATTTTAACAAACCTCTAACATGTTTGATGGGACAGAGGGAGTACTACAAACCTTGCTGTGCCAGGATTATTTGCTAAATATTTATTTATCTGTCGCATTACATCAAGGTGACAGAGACATGCAAACCAATCGAGGTTCTTATTCCTATGTGTGTAGAGAACTACGAAACTTAAACATAGACCGGAACATCAACTGCAAATCATACTATCAACTCTGAGATTTCATCGAAACATTATACGGTGTCGCTATTAGGTTGAGCGGGTTCCTTCTCTTGGATGTGGCGCCAACGACCATGTCCATGTCAAGCTCCTCCGGTCGAGTTCCAGCAGGGAGGCTCCAGTCGAAGTAGTACAAAAATCGTGCCAAGATGAGCTCCAAGGCAGCCAGCCCAAAATTACTTCCGGGGCACATCCTCCTCCCACTCCCAAATGGCAAGTATTCGTAGTGCGTGCCCTTGTAGTCCAAATTGCTCTCCTCGAACCGCTCTGGTCTAAACTGCTCCGCGTCATGCCAGTAGTCAGGGCTCCTTCCTATCGCCCAAGCATTGACCAGTACCCTCGATCCCGCAAGGACCTTGAACCCACCGATTTCACAGGTGTCCCGACATAGATGAGGAATCAAGAGAGGTAGCGGCGGGTGCATCCTCAAGGCCTCCTTGACTATCATCCTCATGTAGGGCAGCTCCTCGATGTGTTCCTCGTGGTCCTGTGGTTTCGTGTTGTCAAACGCTCGTCTCACCTCGGCTTGTGCCTTTTTCATCACCTCCGGGTTTCTCATGAGCTCCGACATGATCCACTCGACGGCCGTGGAAGTCGTCTCCGTGCCTCCTATGAACAGATCCTAGTTGAAATTGACATGAACGCAGATAATGAACAAATAAGTACATGTACAAATTAATATATAGAACATCACAAGTTTTTTTTTGAACGAGATAGAACATCACAAGTGATTCAAAATTGCAGGAGTACTGTATTAGAGAGGCATTGAGCACTTACGAATACGATTGCCTTGACGTTTGTGTTGCCGACGGGGAATTCAATCTCCCCCTCGTCCTTGATTCTAAGAATGACGGTTAGGATGTCATCATCTTCGGTCATTCCCGCCGTCTTCCTCTTCAGTCGCCGCGACTCGCACTCGGCTTTGATGGTGTCGAAGACGGCGTCCATCTGCCGATGCGTTCGCCAGAGCCGGCGTCTCATCCCGGAAACGACGTCCACGAACCAGAGAGAGGGGAAGAGGTCGCCGACGCAGAATCCCAGGCCTAGGCTCACCGCGACCTCCATCGCGGACAGGAACTGCTGCCGGAGCTCGGGGTTGCAGACCTCGCCGAAGGCCGCCTTGGCGGTGATGGAGTTCGAGCATGACAGGAGCACGCTGGGGAGATTGACCGGCATGCCTCTTTCACTGGCGGCGGCGACCTCTCGAACTAAGGACAGAGTCTCGCTGTCCCTGATGGGCGCGAACGGCCTCACCTTTCTCGCGCTGAGGAGCTCCATCGTGCAGAGCTTGCGCAGCGTCCTCCAGTAGGCTCCGTATGGCGCGAAGGCGATGTCGAGGTTTCCGTAGCAGACGATCTCACCAGCTAGGATGCTCGGCCGCGACGCGAAGTTCAGGGTGTTGTCCCGGAGCACCTCCTGCGCCATGGCCGACGACGAGATGACGATGTGGTCGACCTGGCCTAGCCGCAGATACATCACTGGGCCGTGCTTCCTGGCCAGGTCCCGGAGAACCACCGGCGCCTTGGACGTCAGGAGGTGGAGGAGGCTTCCGATAAAGGGGAGACATCGTGGACCGGGAGGCCGCCTCTTCTCGGAGCTCGATGCCGTTTTCCGGCGAAGTAAGGATACCAGGATGGCCAGTGAGGCGAGAGCTATAGAGAGGAGTGTGGCTGCGTTTAGCTCCGTGACGATGGATTGATCTGGGGAGACTTGCAACTTTGCTTACGAAGAACAACAACAAGCAAAGCAGGCATGGCCTTTTATAAGCTTTCGGGTGTCAAGTAGTAGTATGCAGCAAGTAGTAGGAATAGTGTTGAACACAGCGCATCTTGTTCAAGAAATACGGATGTGGTAATATGTCAGTTGTGAACATACTTTTCTAAACTAGTACTAGTAGTTAGGATACAAGGTAATGATTACACAAGGTTAAACAAGTTTAAAAGGAGGCAAATCACTCGAAAAACTACAAACGCTACAGAACATGCCATGAAGAACTGCCAGGGACGAAAAGAGGCATGAGCTTCAACGTGTGACATCCGTTTCAGGAAAAACTTCGCACTATAAAATATTTTCATTAGTCTCTTTTTCCCTGCTTACCCCACGTCACCCATGCTTTTTGTGGCGGCCATGGAGACACTATCCGCCATGGTCACCAAGGCGGCAGGAGAGGGACTGTTCGGAGACTTAGCTTCCATCTCACCCTTATAGAGGATTTCGGTTTACGCCGACGATGTTGTCATCTTCATCAAACCGGAGCACAGGGAGTTGAGGGCGGTGAGCCATATGCTCAGCCTGTTTGGAGAGGCCTACACTGATTTGTGGAACACATGAAGAGGAGGAAAGGGCTACACGGATGCTGGGATGTGAGCTGGCGAGGTTCCCAATCAGGTACCTAGGGCTCCAGTTGGCGCTCAGGCCTCTATCTAAGGTTGAGTGGCAACCGCTTCTGGACCAGGTGCGTACATGCGTGGCAAAGAGGGCTCATCAAGAGAGAGGGGAGACTAGTCCTAATCAATTCAGTTGTCGCAGCTAGAGCAGTGCACCAAATGGTGGTTGCTGAGGCGCCAATGTGGCTTCTGGAGGATATAAACAGGTGGATGATAGCTTTCTTTTGGGCTGGTAAGGATGAGGTGCATGGGGGCCAGTGCCTAGTGGCCTGGAGGAGCATATGCAAACCTAAGGAGTTCGGCGGCTTGGGGGTGAAAGACTTGAGTTTGCAAGGCCTCGCCTTGAGATTGAGATGGATGTGGCTCAGACGCACCGACCCGGCGAGGCCTTGGCAAGGCTTACCCGGGTTGAATGATCCACTTGTGGTGGGAGTGTTCCAGAGTCTAGCGCGCTTTATGGTAGAGGATGGGCGGCTGACCTACTTCTGGAGGGATAGATGGATCGGTGGCTACACTGCGGAGGAGCTGGCACCGGAGGTTTTCGCCATGGTAACCACTAGGTGGAAGAACACCCGTTTGGTGGCAGAGGCTCTGCAGGGGGATGCGTGGATAGATGACATACCAGGGGAGATGACGGAGGAGCTCTGGAGGCAATGCCTAGTCCTGTGGGAGGCGGTGGAGAATGTCGAGAGAGACGTTTCCACACCTAACCACATTCTTTGGAAAGGTGCGGAGTCAGGAACATACTCGGCAAAATGCACATATGAGATGTTATGCCAAGGAAGTGTGAGATGGAGTATGAGTAGACCGGTTTGGGGATCCTTTTCACCCATGAAATACAAGATCTTCGCATGGTTGGCTCTGAGATACCGCCTGTGGACATCGGATAGGAGGGCGAGACATGGGTTGCAAGAGCACCCGAACGCATGTTACATATGCCTGCAGGAGGAGGACAATGTGGACCACATTCTAGCCCTTTGCCCCTATGCGAGACAGGTATGGTGCAGGGTGCTGCACAGTGCATGACTAAGGATGGCAGACCCAGGGTTCACGGGGAACCTACAGAGGTGGTGGACGGAGGCCCGCAAGCGAGTGAGGAGGTTTGACAGGAAGCGGTTCGACTCCATGGTTGAGCTGAATTGGAAGTGCAGCGACGTTTTTCAGAAGAATAGCTCGCATGCGACACTCGCTACCTGTCCAAATAGCTGCAGTGCGACACTCGGCTTGGATCATCGTTAGTAGTTAAATTAGGATGTGGGTTCCACAACTTATCCAGCTTAGCTACGGCATGTCTACCTGCAGGGCCGGACCCGCCACATATCCACGTCATGACGCGGGACCCACAACTCGCAGCACAAAACAGAGCCGTCGCAGCGCAGATCCATCCCAGCCACATTCCGACCGTTGCAGCCTCGCTCCCCCCTTCTTCTCCGGCGGTGCGGCAAGGCGAGCGGTCGATGTCGAGCTCCACCTCCGCCTCCCACTCCCGATGGCCGCAATACGGTCCAGTGGACATGACTAGGTGCCCAGATTGCCTCCGTACCGCGCTCCTATCACGGCGTATCACAATGAGCGACAAGCATGGAAATCTTGGGCGCGAGTATGTGAAATGCGAGGGCAAGCCAGAGCTGGGGAAGGTGAGATCTGAGTAATCCCGCTTCCAAATTTCCTGTAGTTTTGTCCAATTTCTGTTTTTCCTACCGATTTGGGAATTTGGGAACTGATTTGGGAATTAGGGTTCATGTTTCGATTTGGGAATTAGGGTTCATGTTTCGGCAATTGGTTTCAGGAATTGCCGAGTTGCGACCATTTCGAGTGGTTGGATCAGTACATCAAGAGGATTGCAAAGGAAGGCGCATCCCCGCGGGTCACCTTACCGTTGGCGGTTGAGCAATCTGGATCGGCCAATGTTGGGAATGGGGCAGAAGTGCGGGCAGCTGAGTAGCAGGAGTTGAAGCAGATCAAGAAGGAGCTAAAGAAACTTGTCGTTCTAAAGAAGCAGAATAATTTAATCGCCGGGCTATTTTATTTTTGTGTAATTTCTCTCTGTTTTGTTTATCTCTTGATCATTAGTCGTTAGATAACGCAATCAATATTAGATTGATAAACTCCATCCATTGTAATCGTATTGGCATTGTAATCGTAATTTCTCCTATTTTGTTTATCTCTGTTTTTTTTTGTCGTTCTAACTATGTAACCCAATTTATCCATTTTAGCAAAAGCTATCAAGTCGCCTTTAATCAAGATGCAAAAAAGAAAAACCTCAAAATCAAAATGTATCCACTGCCCAAGAGTGGGTTTAGCTCAAAGTCGAGGAGCAAAGCTTTGTGTGAAAAGTTGAGGGTTTGAAACGAATTTTGTAAACCTAACTAGGCTGGTACGGGCCAGGCCCATTTTTTTATTGAAAGGCCAGGTCCACGAAGAGCGTACCTAGGCCGAACTAACTAGACTGGCACGGGCCAGGCCCATTTTTGAGAACTTAGTTTTAGGTTGTTGCTTAGTTTGGACTCTATATTTTTTCTTATTTGGCCAGCCCATAGATTGCAGATAGAGACTCTATCACACGATTACAACATGGAAAAAAAACATGGATTAAAACATGGATTAAAAGATGGATTAAAACATGGATTAAAAGATGGATAAAAAACATGGATAAAAAGATGGATTACAACATGGATAAAAACATGGATTAAAAGATGGATAAAAACAGTCATACATATTTTTCTAGATAATAAACATGGATAATCATACGATACATCAAGTAGATAATAAAGTGGGGCATATATGCCCAAGCAAGCAACGTCCATCACACGGTACAAACGAAATAGAAATAGATAATAAAAACTAGTAAAAAAAATACACGACGACTAGGCTCCTCCTTGCATTGACTGACTTGTATCATTCTCCACTTGTCTCCTCCTTCTCCACTTGGCTCCTCCCGTGCTCACTCCTCCTCCTCCTCCTCCTCGGCAGCAGGCTGGTAGTGGAAGTTGTAGGGGAGGGAGTGTTATCACCAGATTTTAGACAAATCCAGAGGTGGGCCGGGCTTGGAAGATTACATGTGGAAGATTTCTGAAGCGGCCTGGCACGAAGGGTTTGGGCTGAATTGCCCGTGTATCTTTATTTAGTAGTTTATTATCTTAGATAAGGGTTAGAGTTTGTATCGTGCACGATGGGATATTCCCACGTTAGAAAGTCCCCTGGACTATAAATATGTACCTAGGGTTTATGGAATAAACAACAACTCACGTTCAACCCCAAAACAAACCAATCTCGGCGCATCGCCAACTCCTTCGTCTCGAGGGTTTCTATCGGGTAAGCGACATGCTTGCCTAGATCGCATCTTGCGATCTAGGCAAAGCACAAGCCCCACGTTGTTCATGCGTTGCTCGTATCGAAGCGCTTTTGATGGCGAGCAACGTAGTTATCATTAGATGTGTTAGGGTTAGCATTGTTCTTCGTTTAAGCATGCTTACGTAGTGCAACCCTTGCATATCTAGCCGCCCTCACGCCTATCTCGGTGTGGGGGCGGCACCCGCTTGATCATTATTTAGTAGATCTGATCCGTTACGATTGCTCCTTGTTCTACAAGGATTAGTTTAATATCTCGCAATAGTTAGGCCTTACAAAGGGGGAGGATCCAAGTGGCACGTAGGGTGGCGTTCGCAAGTCCTAAACGGGATGTTCCGAGGATCAACTTCATGTTGGTTTTTAGGCCTTGTTTAGGATCGGCTTACGAGCACCGTGCGTGGCCGCGAGGCCCAACCTCGGAGTAGGATGATCCGATTATGCGGTGAAAACCCTAAATCGTCGTAGATCTCATTAGCTTTATCTTGATCAAGCAGGACCACCAAGTATTCGTGCACCCCGTACGAATCATGGGTGGATCGGCTCTTTGAGCCGATTCACGGGACAACCTCGAGAGCCGATCGAGGCTCGTATTTAATGTTTACATGTATGCCCCTGCAGAAACTAAGCGAGGCATCCCCATCACCTTCCACGACCGGTATAGGTCGGGTGGCACGCCCTTGCACTTCCGCATCGCCGCGTGTGACCGGAAGAGCATTGCGGGCCGTCGCTCGGAGGGGTCTCGGCCAGCCCGCAGCTCTAGGCTCTTCCCGACTCTACGGTGTTGACAAGGCCGCTGCCCGCCGGTGGGTTTTGGCAGTCAACACATTTTGGCACGCCCGGTGGGACAATCGTCTACATCAACCACATCGCCATCTACATCTGAGATGGCGGACGGCACGCCGCTCACCTACGAGGATCCGCCCGACGACCTCAAGAAGCAATACAACGAGATCAAGGCCACCCTCGAAGCCGACCTCATCGGCTCTTTTCGAGAGAACCCGTTCCCGAGCATCGGATGGAAGGGGTTCTCACCGCAGGTGCGCTCGATGGGATAGACCTCTCTACCCCGTCGGAGGAACGCACCGGGGGTCCGCGGCGGAGATCAACTACCCGGTGGCTCGCTCGCTACACCGCCACTCCGAGAACTTGGTCAACGTGTTGGAGCGTGTCGCTCCGCGCGTGATCCAGGAGATCATGAGCCACCGGCACTCGCCGTCGGGACCATCTCTCGGGACTCATCAAGGAGAGTTGCCACTCCGAGTCCTGGTCCACCGCTGCCATATGCGTTGGCAGCACTCGCCGAAGTGCCGACTACACCGGCATTCCTCGTCTACGGTGATTGGTGGCGACCCTAGTGACTACCAGCTCTTAATGGAGGCGCCTAAGGAGATCCCTCGGGGATACGCGTAGCATGTATGTGCCGGATTGTGGTGACCGGGCACTCACAAACCAGGCCACAACATCGGGGACTCCGGCGAAGACGAGGAGGAACGTCGGCGACGAGCCCGAGAAGCGGACGTGGCTAACTAAATACGCCACACCGACGAAACCCCCGAGCCCAGCTCCCGCAGCCGGCTCGAGCTGGAAAAGCAAACATGGCTGGCCAAGTACGCCACCCCGGCGAATCTTCGAGTGCAACTCCTACGGCCAGCACAACGGATCAGATCGGTACCATACTGAGGGACCGGTTCGGCATGATGCCGAAAAGAAGGCAGCGATCGACCATTCCAAGCTGTACCCCGACGATTACGAGATGATCCCGCTGCCACCTAAATATCGGCTCCCTGACTTCTCCAAATTCAGTGGATCGGATGGCTCCAGCTCCATCGAGCACGTCAGCCGATATTTGGCTCAATTAGGACCGGCTTCAGTGTCGGATCAGCTACGCGTGAGGCTCTTTTCACAGTCCCTCACGGGATCGGCTTTTGGATGGTACACCTCTTTGCCAGCAAACTCCATCCAGGCGTGGAAGCAATTGGAAGAACAGTTCCATATGCAATACCATCTCGAAGCTTCCGAGTCCGGCATTGCCGATCTAGCACAACTACGTCGAAGCGCGGGAAACGGTGACAGAATACATCCAGTCGCTTCAGGAATCTTAGGAACCGATGTTATTCGGTTCGTATAACCGAAAGGAAGCAACCGAGTTGGCAGTAGCAGGCCTTGTAACACAGCTCAAGGACATGGCCTCCCAAGCGATTATCCCCTGCCGGCGCACATGGTTCAGAAACTATCGGCATATGAACAGAGCCACCCCGACCCGTACCAAGACAAGTTCAAGCGTGCGTAGTTATGGTCGATACAGAGGAAGATGAAGTGCCTGCGGGAGACCAAGAAATAGCAGTGGGCTGAGTGGACTCGGGGAGGAACCCCGTGGCCTGCAAATGGGTAAAGCCACCAGTGGCCGCCTGTGGGATTTGATTTTGACGTAACCAAGATCGAACAAATCTTCGACCTCCTGCTCAAGGAGAAACAAGTTGACGATTCCTGAAGGTCTCAAGTTCCCCACGGCGAAAGAGCTAAACGGAAAGCTGTATCCGCAAATTCCACAACTCGCTTTCCCATGCCACCAACGATCGCCGGGTGTGGCGTCGACACATCCAAGCGGCGATAGAGAAGGGGCGGCTAATTTTCAACCCAGTACGCCATGAAGGTCGACACCCAACCCTTCCCCGCCGTTAACATGGTAGAAATCACCTACCCTGAAGGTTGCCAGCCGGGTCCCTCGTTCAGCATCAACATGGTAGGACCTGGAAACCGCTCTGGCAAAGATGGAGATGAGGGCGGCTGCTCTCATAGCAAGGACACAGAGGAGGCCGCTCCACGCGATCGGCTCCGTCATGATGGCAAGCGCTATGTCACAGAGGGAGAGGTGAAGAATATAAGATATCAGTGACCCCTCTCCGATCACCTCCTCAACAAATATGTGAGTCGGCATGACCAACGCCGACGGTCCAATTACGATGATAGAGGAGATCGTCCGGCTAGAGAAGCCGAAGATATCGGCGGCAGGATCGTGATGAGGAGGAGCACGAGCGCCGTGCCACGGAAGCATCAAGGGAGCAAGATGACAACGCCGGACATTGGGACCGCCCTTCTTCGTACACTCGCTGGGATTCAGGAATGAGCCGATTGCCCACAATCGGCAATTGCCCAGAATGCAACAATAAAAGAAGGAGGCAGCCAACGTGTTCGTGTTCGAGCGCCTAGGGCCTCTCCCGCCACAAAGTAAACGCGCTGAGTCACCTCGTTGGGCAGATCTCGGAGGATTCGAAGACGAGGGAGAAGTGGAAGAAGACAGTACCACCGGCCAAGGTGGTGCCCCGACGGACTCAGCCGTTCCCAAAAGCGCAGGGTTCAGCGATTGCGCGGCCCGGAGGAAGCCGAAAGGTTGTACCGCATACGCTAAGGAAGGCACGGCCGATCCGGGCCGCAAAGGTTCAGCGAACCCTGGATGAAGAGGGTCGCCCACGGAAAATGGAGTGGCGCCCCAACCAGAGGAAAGCCGATGATGAGACATCGGCTGGCACAAACATGGTACTCGTCTTGCCGACAGAGCTTAGCGCTCCACGACTCTACGGAGCACTCAAGGTGGACGACAGCAAGCGCATCAAGTCAGAGGTCGGGTTGGTTTTATCCAGCCTGACCAAGTAGCAAGATCAAACCAATGAGCAAACCAGGAGAGGCTGATCCTTGTGATCGACCCCAAAAAATTTATGAAGGGAACTTACAAAACCTTCAACGAGCAAGCAACATGGAGGCCGATTCCAGCAATCGGCCAAAATTATCCTCACCCACCATTCTGCCTGGGTTCAACATGTTATCCAACAGAGCCGATACTATCAATTCTCTTGACAGCATCGGCTCGGGGGGCACCCAGGTAGAAAAAATACGAGGATATGCAACGGAAGCATCTCATCTTCTGGTGATGGGTATTGGAATATGGGGGCCGATGCACAGGTCGGCCGTAAAAAAAAATAGATAAAAAGTGAAAATTCGAAATTTTTCGAGCACAGCCGATGCAGCAGGCATCGACTTAAGGATATGGAAGCCGATGCATGGCCATCGACTCAAGAGGAGTAACTGTTACGATCAGAGGGTCAATGGAGCACAAAAGGGAGATTTTTTATGAAGGAACTCCTCGCAGTTTGGAAGCTCAGATCCTCTTTTCAAGAACAATGTCAGGAGCAGCATGGGCGTGCGGATCAGGTCAAGGATGGATTGCATCAGGTCCACCAAAGGAAAGGAGCCTATCCGGGCCGGCAGTGGACCGAAGAAACTGGGGGGCAGCTCGCCTTGAAGGCTCTCTGCTTTGGGAAGCCGATTTATGTTCAAATCGGCTAGCTCGGCATAAGAAGCTCCTCGGACATGATCAAGCCCGAGTCCATACAGCTCTGTTTTGCCTCGGCTAAGACTCGGGGGCAACAAGCCTGGAAGATGCCCTGCTTTTAAGAGCCGATTAGAGTCACCTCGGCCGCGCCGCATCATGATCGTCTCGGGGGAACCGGGAAGGAAAAGCCGTCGTCTAGTACGGGGCTTGGACCGTGCCGTTGCTGCAAGAAAAGGAAAGGGACCTGGATTCTCAAAATAGCCGATGAAGTTGTTGTCGGCTAAGGGATTGTGAAGAATTTTGGTCGACATCTAATCGCAGCCTAAATTGAGAAGTTCTTAGCCTACGAGCTAATTAGAATCCTGGTTTCCTCGCTTCAAAAGGAAAGAAGTCCGACGCGTTACTATCGGTCTTAGCATGACAAACGGAAGGAATGAAATTGGAGCGATTAAAGGATGAATGGAAAGAACAATTTCATTAATTCCAAGGAGCGGCTTTACAAGAAAGAGCCGATGGCTCTCAAAAGAGGGATCCGTGCCTAGTGCACCGCTACTACTAGTCCTATACTACTAGTCGTCGCTGTCCTCGTCATCGCCGCCGTCGACGTCGTCGGCGCCGCTCCCAGTGGAGCTCCTCGTCGCTGCTGCCCCAGCCCTTGGTCGGAGCCTCTTCCTCCTCGTCATCATCATCATCCTCGCTGTCCGCCCAGGAGCGGAAGCGCTTGGTCGGCGGATACCCGATGGAGGAGGAGGAATCATCCTCCTCCTCTTCCTCTTCGTCATCATCTTCGTCCTCGCTGTCCGCCCACATGCGGGGCGCTTCTTGGCGGGAGCTTGGCGGAGGGGGAGGCCTTGGCCTTCGCTGCTTCTCCTTCTTTCTCGCTCCTTGTCGGGGAGAAGGGATTCACCGCGGGGTGGAGGCTGTCCTCGTTCTTCTTCTTCGGCGAAGATTGGGGGAAGAGTTTTGAGAAGGAAGAGGAAGAGGAAGACATTGCTACAGGAGGAGAGGGTTTTTTGGTGCCGATAGCTGGGATGGAATAGAGGATAAAGAGAGCCAACCAGATCGGCACGGTTAAATAATGAGAAATCTGGTGAAGGTTTAATGCCATTACAGCTTCCAAGGGATCGATGCCAAAGTCAGTCGAATTTCTAGAGAAACCGAGAAGACAGGGCATAATGGTGACTGGATGCCGTAACGGCTCTGCTCGCCACGACATGACCCTTCGAAGGGAAAGCATAATGATTTTGGAAATGTTATTTCCAAAACCAGGGGGGCATGTGTTATCACCGGATTTTAGACAAATCCAGAGGTGGGCCGGGCTTGGAAGATTACATGTGGAAGATTTCAAGCGGCCCGGCACGAAGGGTTTGGGCTGAATTGCCCGTGTATCTTTATTTAGTAGTTTATTATCTTAGATAAGGGTTAGAGTTTGTATCGTGCACGATGGGATATTCCCACGTTAGAAAGTCCCCCGGACTATAAATATGTACCTAGGGTTTATGGAATAAACAACAACTCACGTTCAACCCCAAAACAAACCAATCTCGCGCATCGCCAACTCCTTCGTCTCGAGGGTTTCTATCGTAAGCGACATGCTGCCTAGATCGCATCTTGCGATCTAGGCAACGACAAGCCCCACGTTGTTCATGCGTTGCTCGTACTCGAAGCGCTTTTGATGGCGAGCAACGTAGTTATCATTAGATGTGTTAGGGTTAGCATTGTTCTTCGTTTAAGCATGCTTACGTAGTGCAACCCTTGCATATCTAGCCGCCCTCACGCCTATCTCTGTGTGGGGCGGCACCCGCTTGATCATTATTTAGTAGATCTGATCCGTTACGATTGCTCCTTGTTCTACAAGGATTAGTTTAATATCTCGCAATAGTTAGGCCTTACAAAGGGGGGAGGATCCAAAGGCACGTAGGGTGGCGTTCGCAAGTCCTAAACGGGATGTTCCGAGGATCAACTTCATGTTGGTTTTTAGGCCTTGTTTAGGATCGGCTTACGAGCACCGTGCGTGGCCGCGAGGCCCAACTCCGGAGTAGGATGATCCGATTATGCGGTGAAAACCCTAAATCGTCGTAGATCTCATTAGCTTTATCTTGATCAAGCAGGACCACCAAGTATTCGTGCACCCCGTACGAATCATGGGTGGATCGGCTCTTTGAGCCGATTCACAGACAACCCGAGAGCCGATCGAGGCTCGTATTTAATGTTTACATGTATGCCCCGCGAGAAACTAAGCGAGGCATCCCCATCACCTTCCCGACCAGTGTATAGGTCAGTGGCACGCCCTTGCACTTCGCATCGCCGCGTGTGACCAGAAGAGCATTGCGGGCCGTCGCTCGGAGGGGTCTCAGCCAGCCGCAGCTCTAGGCTCTTCCCGGCTCTACGGTGTTGACAAGGCCGCTGCCCGCCGGTGGGTTTTGGCAGTCAACAGGGAGTGCATGTTCCCCGGAGAGGGGAAGATCGCGTAGAAGTCGGTGAAGATGTTGCATGCTGTGAATGCGATGAACTCGCATCCACACCAAAACACCTTCCCAAGGAGGAAGAAAGCGTCGTCGGGTTGGTGAAGCGCACGCTCATGCCGATCTCTAAGGCTACGTAGGGTTCGAGCACGAACATGGGCGGCGCGCGGCGAGGGCGGTTGAGGTGGCGGTAGCCTGCAAAGAGGAAGAACTCCGCAAGTTCTTTTCCGGTCCTCCACCTCGACCAGGCCCACACGCGGAGCTGGTTCTCGACGATCACTCCCGCCGGGTAGTCACCCTCTGGGTAGATCTGAAGGAGACAGTAGGTTGGGCGGCTGTACGCCAAGGTGGTAGAACCCGTGGTGGATATGAGGGAAGGGAAGGAGGAGTGCTAGGGTGTGAAAGAAGAGGAAGAGGGGTGCCCTTAATATAGCGTGGGTGGATCGGAGCGTGTGAGAGAGAAGAGGAACAGGAAGTGTTTACGTGTCAAAAAAAGGTGCGTTTACGTGTCAAAAAAAGGTGTGTTTACGTGTCAAAAAAAGGGATGCTTACGTGTCCAAAAAGAAGTTAGCAAACGGGCGGTTGAAAAGATGCTAGCACATTGTTTTAAAGAAAAATGCACAAATGAAAAATGGTTAGTGCACAAATTACATTTCAAAGAAAACTTGATTTTAAAGAAAAATGCACAAATGAAATGGTTAGTGCACAAATTACCTTTCAAATAAGACTTGTTTTTAAAGAAAAATGCACAAATGAAATGGTTAGTGCACAAATTACATTTAAAAGAAAACTTGATATTTGTTTGTGGTATAATCTTTCAATTCCCAAATAACATTATTTTAGCTACTGAAACTTGATACAAATGACATGCAATACAAATAGTAAGGACAAAAGCAAGGCTGAAATCGCTCGTGACCGTTGGTATCTTGTATGAAGGATGTTACCGTTGGTATCTTGTATTAATCACTGCTCTGCTACGGTGTGTGTTACTAGTGAATAAATGGTAAGGACAAAAGCAAGGCTGAAATCGCTGCTCTGCTACGCTGTGTGTTGTCATCAATAGCTATGCTGCAACGTTGAGTGTCGAGAAAATGGTTAGGCTGCGACGAGGCATGCATGTCAAAAGTGGCCACGGCGACCCGGTCGAGGGCTGCTGAGCTCGCACGCTGCTGCACGCTGGAGCTTGTGCATGGCGCATGCAGACAGGATTTGGCAGGCCCATTACTACACGGCAACCTTTGCCCAGAGGTCAAAACGGTGACCTCTCTTATCCGCTCTGGAAAAAAACGCCCGCGAATCAGATTGCAGAACGATGCCTCACATGGATCTCCCATGGAATCCTTCTAGAAGATGCAATCGCACGGACGGGGAACGACGTAGGTGTCTACATCGACGGTTCAGGATGGAGATTCTGGCCTCCCACGGATCGCCCATCGCCAGCCCGCTACTGCTTCTAGAAGAACAGATCCAACGGACGGAGTACATCGGTAGGGTTAGATCGACGGACTAAAAAGGTCGTTAGAGTTAGCCCGGTCAACGTTTGGGGTTTTGAGGGGTTTTGGCCTCAGTCAACGGGTTTTCACCAACTTTGACCGTGGATAACTGCTTCAAAAAAATCAAAAAAAAATATGAAACCTTCGCAAATAGTCATGCCATGTGACCTAGTTACGAGGAAAAATCATAAACATGATGTACGACAATTTTTACAAAAAAACCTTCACAAAATGAACAACCTCGGCTGAGGTTGCAGAGAGAGTTGAGGGTTTGGGGTTTTGAAAATGCAAAAAAATCAAAAAACCTCACCCTAGCTTCATTTAGGAGTGACTAAGAAGGATCTGAAGTTAGTTTTCCAATATCAAGTTTTAAAGTTGTTTTTTTCATTATTTTGTATTAAAGCATTTATTTTTAAAAATAATTTAATAATATGAAAATGAAGTCAAAAAAAACTGAGACTTCGTAGTGGTACTATATAAGTAGAATACAAGCTAAGGAAAATTATTTGGATGATTTGAGCAAGGTCGAAAAAAAGTTGCTTAGAAATGGGGTCGTTTCCCCTAGCTTTTGAGCCCTTTTCTACCACATTTTCATCGACGATGAGTTGTAGTTCACAAATGGTCTAGGATTGATGAACTAACGTGCATAGTACAACATAAAGCATTGAAACATGACAGAACAAACCAATCAACTCAAAAAATATGTTTTGAAATTCAAATTGGAATGTCAGTTCAAATTCAAATTTGAATCCGGATCTAATTCAAATAGACATCACAGAAGTTTCCTTAGCAATAAACTACAACAAATTTATTATTACATCAAAGTTCACCAAACATCAATTATCACATCCAAAGTTATTATTACAACTCTATTTCTTTCGCCTCCTCTTGCCTCCTCTTGTCGCTTGATTTGCTCACCTTCTTTGAACTGCTTGGTTCCACATCATATAATTGGTTGATGCTCTTGGTTTTCTTACCACAACTAATTGGCCCACCCAGCACAACCTTTCGCCCTTGAATATCAGACTTAACCAAACAACTAAGTGGCAAGTCTATATCCAAATGACCTTTAGACTCAACCACATATTCTTGAAATTGTTCAGGTGGCAAATCAACATCCAATTGAGCTTCAGACTGAACCAAAACCTCTTGAACTAGTTCAGGTGGCAACTCAACATCCAAATGAGCATCAGACTGAACCAAAACCTCTTCAACTTGTTCAGGTGGAAATTCAACATCCAAATGTGGTTCAGACTGAACGAAAACCTCTTCAACTTGTTCAGGTGGCAACTCAACATCCAAATGAGGTTCAGACTGAACCAAAACCTCTTGCCTGTGTTCAGGTGGCAACTCAAGATACAATTGAGCTTCAGATTGGACCTGATTACCACTTACCAAGATCTGAACATTTCTCTTCTTCCTACAACCTTTGACTCTTGGTTTTTTTGTTGGCCAGCATTCATCAACAACAATAGGTGGGCCTTTTTCTCCACGCTTCCTTCTGAAAAATAGAGCATCATGTCATATGATTAGTAACTAAAACAAACAGCAATAACAAGCATGTCAAAAATAGAAAATTTAACATACTTAGGCCTTTCCGGAGTGTAACGACATTTGGGGGAACCAATTCTATGCCCAAGTTCCTCACACAGTTTGCATCTATTTTTTGTTGCCTTTTTGGGACCTTTTAGGTTTATCAGCTTTATCTTTTTTTCCCTTTTTGCTACTCCCACCTTTCTCAAACCATGCTTTGAATCTACTCTGTTTTGGCTTGCCTGCCTATCTTTTTGTGATTGGAGGACACATGGAAAATTGAATATCCACTTCCGGCCATTGAGAGTGATCTGTCAAAGCTGGAATTGGAGTTGCATATGCAGCCCTGAATTTTGCTACTGAGTAATATTCATGCAAATATGGGTGCATGTTTAACCTGGGTTTTGAGGCCAAAAAAAGTATGGCATGCTCACATGGCTTCCCGGTGTGTTGCCACTCTTGACAAGTGCATTCTTTCAACTCAATGTCCACAACATGCCTTTTTGTACTTTTGGTATCTCTTACTTCGGCTCCCCACAATGAAGCTTTGTCAACTGACAAATGTGAAAGCTTCCTGCTCCTGTTGACCACATGTTGTACCACTGCAGGAAGCTTATCACCTTGAAGTAGAGCACCAATTCTGCTTCTTAATTCCCACAGACGCATCATCAAGAGCCTGATTTGGTCAACCAAGTCATGCACAGGCAAGTCTTTCAACTCCTTCACCATGTTGTTGAAACTTTCATCCAAATTGTTGTTTATATGATCACATTTGATGGCAGTATTGAAATCTGCCCTATACCATAGAAGAGAATGTTAGGTGTTCAGCCATGTACCAAACTCAGGGCATGCTGTCATTATCTTACCAAGGTGATATGAATGTGTCTGTTTGGTGTAAGCTCTTGCTGCTGGCCACATGTGCCCAAATTCATCTCCTCTGAACTTTTTTATCAAATTCATCCACAAATGACCGAAGCACTCCCTCTTCTCAGCATGGGGGAAAACATTGTTCACTGCATTTTCCAACCCTTTACATGCATCAGTATGAATGGCCAAGGGTGAAACTGGACCAATGCATCTTTTCAACTGCATCATGAACCATGTCCATGATGCCTCTGACTCTGACTGAAACAAATGAATAGCAACAGGGAACATCCAGTTGTGTCCATCTAGTGCATTGCATGCTGCCAATTTGCCATTCCACTTTCCAGTCAAAAAAGATGAGTCAATGCTCAAATATGGACGGCACCCCGCTTTGAATCCATCAATGCAAGGCTTAAAACACATAAAAAACTTGGAGAAATATACCTTGCCATCCTCTGATACCTCTGTATCTATCTCCACCACACTCCCAGGTGACCTCTTTTCCACCTCAGCTTTAAAACTGAACAACATCCTAAATGTATTTGCCCAATCACCATATAATGATTTCATCACCCTTTGTTTTGCCTTCCACACTGTGGTATATTTCAGCTGAATGGGGTACTGCTTTTCCAAGTCAACTTTAAGTTTCTTTGCAGTAGTGTTAGGTGTCTTGGCTAAAATAGGAGTAATTTTTTTAGTAACCCAAAGTTGAGATGTCATGCTTGATACTCTCTGTGAACAGGTAATACAAGTATGTTCATGTGGTATTTGATTTACCCTAATGGTAGTACCATCAGGTTGGCGTCTAGCAGATATGTACCACTTCTTAAGGATTGGCACTCCCATCAAAACGTTTGCACCTTGCATAAAACTTGCTTCTGTCAGTCCAAAGAGTCTTGGCATCAAACTCAGCTTTCACTGCATAAGTCTTAAAACACATTCTAAACTCATCCATATTTGGGAACAATTTCCCAACTTCAATTACAAGGTTTTCTTTATCATACAAATTCACCAGTTCATCATCATGTGCATCATCTACTTGATCTGCTGCATCTTGCATTAACTCGGGATCAACATTCATGGATTGACCCAGCCCCAGTTCTGTTAGCATTAGCAGGCATCTCAGATTCATCCTTGTCTTTCTCCTTATCTTTGTCATCTACAGGAATGCCATACATTCTTGCCATCTCAATGTCACTCATTGGTGCAATGATTAAATCAGTACGCTCCTCTAGCTCTACTGCATTCCAATCAACTGTAACAACATTTGCAGCACCATGACACACCTCTTGTGCAGCTGCATCAGATTCAGATATAATTGACACTTCAGTAACTATGGGCATAATCTGCCTTTGTGAAGCCCATTCATCATCTGCAATTTGTGCAGCCAACTTGGAGGCCACATATCCAACTTTGGAATCAGATTTGCGATCAACAATTTCTGCATAAAAGGTTGCATGTTTGCTAGTCCAACCATCTCTCCGATCAATTTCAGTAACCAAATCATCTCCATCTTCAGTTCTAACATACTCGCCCTTCCAATCGTCGAACCTTAACAGTGACAATTCTTGCTCTGGACCCCAAACTACACTCTCCCCTATTTTCTCCACCCAACTCTTCACTGCCTTCTCCTCCATTGACTGTAGTTCTTGAGCATCCATCTCTGAAAATTCAACCTCAAATTTTACAAATGTATATTTCTCGATGTTTCTCACGCTACCATCACCTAGAATGGCCTTCGAAGGAAACAATTGCACTGTAATTTCGAACGTGCGTCGACTGCCCCCCTGATTGTCAATCGGATAGTACACAGTGAGTTGCACACCCCCCTCATCGAGCCCCAAATTGATATCAAAAGTCGAAATGAGCTAAAGAGAAGGGCATCACCGATCTAAATCTGCCTCTTGTCGCTCCATCTTCTTCTTTCAGCCCACACGCAACGATCCCCTGTTTCAAATCGGCGGAAATCAGTGGGCAGATCCCTCAAATTAAGACGGCGAGGAACGAGACTAGGGCTGCAAAATGGCTCACCGCATTCGCACTGCCAAATCTCCGCCCGACGCACCGCCGCCACTGGAAAGCTTCACCGCCACCACCTGAAAGCTCCGCCGCCGCCGTCCGACAAAAACAGAACACGGTGCATCGTCGAAAATGGGTAATTGACTTGGCACCTAACTGGGTCCCACTATCTGAGAGAACATTGGGTCCCACTGTATTTGTTAAGACAAGGGTTAAGACTTAAACGACCGTTTTCTGACCATGGCTATTTCCACGCGCCGAGACGTCGCATGCGAGCTATTTTTCTGAAAAACATCGCTGTGCTTCCAATTCAACTCAACGATGTCGCATCTGGGCTATTCACCCCGATCTCACCAGCTAGGATGCTCGGCCGCGACGCGAAGTTCAGGGTGTTGTCCCGGAGCACCTCCTGCGCCATGGCCGACGACGAGATGACGATGTGGTCGACCTGGCCTAGCCGCAGATACATCACCGGGCCGTGCTTCCTGGCCAGGTCCCGGAGAACCACCGGCGCCTTGGACGTCGGGGAGGTGGAGGAGGCTTCCGATAAAGGGGAGACATCGTGGACCGGGAGGCCGCCTCTTCTCGGAGCTCGATTCCGTTTTCCGGCGAAGTAAGGATACCAGGATGGCCAGTGATGCGAGAGCTATAGAGAGGAGTGTGGCTGCGTTTACGTGTCAAGACGATGGATTGATCTGGGGAGACTTGCAACTTTGCTTACGAAGAACAACAGCAAGCAAAGCAGGCATGGCCTTTTATAAGCTTTCGGGTGTCAAGTAGTAGTATGTAGCAAGTAGTAGGAATAGTATTGAACACAGCGCATCTTGTTCAAGAAATACGGATGTGGTAATATGTCAGTTGTGAACATACTTTTCTAAACTAGTACTAGTAGTTAGGATACAAGGTAATGATTACACAAGGTTAAACAAGTTTAAAAGGAGGCAAATCACTCGAAAAACTACAAACGCTACAGAACATGCCATGAAGAACTGCCAGGGACGGAAAGAGGCATGGGCTTCAACGTGTGACATTCGTTTCAGGAAAAACTTCGCACTATAAATTATTTTCATTAATCTCTTTTTCCCTGCTTACCCCACGTCACCCATGCTTTTTGAGGCGGCCATGGAGACACTATCCGCCATGGTCACCAAGGCGGCAGGAGAGGGACTGTTCGGAGACTTAGCTTCCATCTCACCCTTATAGAGGATTTCGGTTTACGCCGACGATGTTGTCATCTTCATCAAACCGGAGCACAGGGAGTTGAGGGCGGTGAGCCATATGCTCAGCTTGTTTGGAGAGGCCTCGGGCCTACGACTACGAGTAAACTTCAGGAAGACGACGGCCACACTGATTCGTGGAACACATGAAGAGGAGGAAAGGGCTACACGGATGCTGGGATGTGAGTTGGCGAGGTTCCCAATCAGGTATCTAAGGGCTCCAGTTGGCGCTCAGGCCTCTATCTAAGGCTGAGTGGCAGCCGCTTCTGGACCAGGTGCGTACATGTGTGGCAAAGAGGGCTCATCAAGAGAGAGGGGAGACTAGTCCTAATCAATTTAGTTGTCGCAGCTAGAGCAGTGCACCAAATGGTGGTTACTGAGGCGCCAATGTGGCTTCTGGAGGATATAAACAGGTGGATGAGAGCTTTCTTTTGGGCCGGTAAGGATGAGGTGCATGGGGGCTAGTGCCTAGTGGCCTGGAGGAGCATATGCAAACCTAAGGAGTTCGGCGGCTTGGGGGTGAAAGACTTGAGTTTGCAAGGCCTCGCCTTGAGATTGAGATGGATGTGGCTCAGATGCACCGACCCGGCGAGGCCTTGGCAAGGCCTACCCGGGTTGAATGATCCACTTGTGGTGGGAGTGTTCCAAAGTCTAGCGCGCTTTATGGTAGGGGATGGGCGGCTGACCTACTTCTGGAGGGATAGATGGATCGGTGACTACACTGCGGAGGAGCTGGCACCGGAGGTTTTCGCCATGGTAACCACTAGGCGGAAGAACACCCGTTTGGTGGCAAAGGCTCTGCAGGGGGATGCGTGGATAGATGACATACCAGGGGAGATGACGGAGGAGCTCTGGAGGCAATGCCTAGTCCTGTGGGAGGCGGTGGAGAATGTCGAGAGAGACGTTTCCACACCTGACCACATTCTTTGGAAAGGTGCGGAGTCAGGAACATACTCGGCAAAATGCACATATGAGATGTTATGCCAAGGAAGTGTGAGATGGAGTATGAGTAGACCGGTTTGGGGATCCTTTTCACCCATGAAATACAAGATCTTCGCATGGTTGGCTCTGAGATACCGCCTGTGGACATCGGATAGGAGGGTGAGACATGGGTTGCAAGAGCACCCGAACGCATGTTACATATGCCTGCAGGAGGAGGACAATGTGGACCACATTCTAGCCCTTTGCCCCTATGTGAGACAGGTATGGTGCAGGGTGCTGCACAGTGCAGGACTAAGGATGGCAGACCCAGGGTTCACGGGGAACCTACAGAGGTGGTGGACGGAGGCCCGCAAGCGAGTGAGGAGGTTTGACAGGAAGCGGTTCGACTCCATGGTCATCAGCACGGCATGGACGATCTGGAAGCAGCGAAATGTGAGGGCTTTCGGAAACGACAGGGAGAAGAAGACGGTGGACCAAATGGTCACCCAGATTAGGGATGATTTCCACCTGTGGGAGAGGGCCAGGAGAGGAGGAAGGCTAGATATAGCGAGAGAGTAGGCCTAGGAGGAGGAAGGGTGGCGTGTGTGTGTGTTCTCAGCACCTCGGTGCTGTTCTTGTAAGTTGTTTTGCTTTCCCTTCTATAAAGATAAGGCACGCTTTGCGCGTGCTCTCGAAAAAAAAGTATGAGTTATATTATGGTCCAAATTAATATTAAAGGAGGTTAACTTCTGACGAGCGGAGCGAGAGTCCCGCGGTACAGATCGATGCCACTGCCAATATATACCTTTTGTAAGCCGCTGGCTAGGGTTTATCAGATTATAAGATAAACCACGGCAATTGTAAACACTCAGTGATATAGTGAAGTATTTGCTGGCTGATATCCGTGGTTTTCCTCCTCTGTGTTGAAGGGGTTTTCCACGTTAAATCTTATGTCTCCGCTGCGTTATTTGCTTGCCGTGTTTATAATAGTATGTGCGACCACAGTATGACGTCCACTACGGAGTAGGATTGTGTAGTGTAATTGGAGAGTTACTTTTTGAGAATTTTTGGACAAGGGGGGTTAAGATTTTTCTTAAGAAGGGGATTAAGGGCATCTCCAACAGGGAGACCTAAATCGGACACGTCAAGCAGTCCGGATGTAGCCGCTTGGGTGGCCGTGCGGACAAGCGGATATGGGTCGGTGGCCGGCAGTCCGTCTAGGTCGTCCAGTGCGTCCAACACGCCGACGCACCGCAAATTTGAAAGTACCAACAAAAAAGGAAAAAAAAATAACTAAAACATACTTCATTTAACATATGACCTATTTTGGGCAAATTTATACAAAAGAAAGCCCTATATGGGCTTTTAAATAACTAAAAAAATAAAACCCTAGCTAGGGTTTTGGGTGGACGCGGTGGCCGTCGGCGTGCCGCCTAGTCCAAGTACAACTCGTCGAGACGCCGGAGCGCACCGGGTATTCCGGGCACAGCGACCACTAGGCTCGTTCCCATGCCGACCACGGGTTCGGAGGGCTGGCCGACCTTCGTAGGCGTGCCAGCCGTGCCGCCTCCTTCTCCCGCTGCTCCGCGCAGCTCCGCCTCGTGCTTGAGGTGGACATGGTGCTCCTCCTCCTCTCGAAACGCGCCCTG
Organism: Lolium rigidum; assembly: GCF_022539505.1. Classification (NCBI taxonomy): domain Eukaryota; kingdom Viridiplantae; phylum Streptophyta; class Magnoliopsida; order Poales; family Poaceae; genus Lolium; species Lolium rigidum. Next base: position 53,180,750 of record NC_061514.1, on the reverse strand, counting down.
GCGCGTGGCCTCCTCTTGCCGGCGCGCCATGGCGAGGAATGCCCAAGTGTCGGTGTCCCCGCACGCCCGCCTGGCCTCCTCCTCCAGCGTGGAGGTGCGGCCACTTGGCCAGGTCCTCGAGGTCGTTGACCTAGACGAACGCCGCCAGTGCGGCGCGCAGCTCGGGGTCATCCTCCTCCGTCTCTGCGGGCTGCGGCAGTGACGCGGCCACTTGGGCCGCGTCATCGATGTAGAGCCCGCCTTGGCGGTGGGTAGCCCTGCTCCCGATGACGGTGGCGTGCGGGGCGCCGCAGGAGGCCTCGCCGTGGCCGCGCGCGACGCGAAGAATATCCGCCGGCGTGCGTCGTGCGCCGCCTCGAACCAGAGGTCCCAGTAGGGACTCTTCTCTGTGTACGCCGGGTCCTCCCGGAGGTCCGGCGAGAGCTGGGCGTGGCTGGATCTCGCCCAGGCGAGCACGGACGGTGGTGAGGATTGGTGGCACCGAAACCCGATATGGGATCAGGTGCCACCCGTGGGGGAGGTGGATGTTCCCCCACGACATGGGGCGCCGGCCTCCCAGAACGTCTGCGCCACCATGATGGTGACGTAGATGGGCTCCCGCTCGAGCGCCGACGACGCCATCGAGAATGCTGCCGGTGCGATCCGTCGGCTGCTGCCGGCCTGGTGGTCGTGCACGCCGGGAGCGAACTCTCTCTTTGGGGCCATGTCGGCGGAAGCTCGTGCGTGCGGAGTAGCGGAGGGGAGTGGAGACTAGAGAGGATAGGGACAGTCCCCTCTCGGTCCACATTAATTAAGATGCTTGCCTACCGACAGGTAGGCCCTAGGATGCGAGAAGGCGGAAGCGGAAGGACGCCGCGTGTCATCCGCGGCCACGCAAACCTGGCCCAGATTTGGGCCGCTTTGGGTCATCCCGGACGCCGCGACCATTCATTTTTGGGAGGCATCGATGCGTTGGGCCACGATTTTGTCTGGCGGGACCCATCCGGATGCGCGGGCTTGGGATGGGTCTCCCCGTTGGAGATGGCCTAAATAGGGGTGGAAGCAATTCGACGGTGTCCTATGGCTGAGAAAAATTCTCTAGTTGAATTTCACTAAATTACTCCTCAATTCGGGCTCATGTGCCACCCGTGGGGGAGGTGGACGCCCCCCCCCCCCCCACGGCATGGGGGTGCCTGCCTCCCAGAACGTCTACGCCACCATGACGGTGACGTAGATGCGCTCCCGCTCGGGCGCCGGTGGCACCATCAAGAATGCCACCGGCGCGATCTGTCGGCTGCTGCTGGCCTCGTGATCATGCATGCCAGGAGCGAACTCTCTCTTTGGGGCCATGGCGGCAGAAGCTCGTGCGTACGTGCGGACAAGCAGAGGGGAGTGGAGACTAGAGTGGATAGGAACAGTCCCCTCCCGATCCACATTAAATAAGACACTTGCCCACCGACAGGTAGGCCCTGGGATGCGAGCAGACGGACGCGGGAGGATGCCGCGTGCCATCCGCGCCCACGTAAACCTAGCTCATATTTGGGCCGGCTTTGAGTCGTTTCGGACGCCGCGACCATCCTTTTTTTGGGAGGTTCGACGCGACCCATCCGGACGCGCGGGCTTGAGATGGGTCGTCCAGTTGAAGATGGCCTAAGATAGGGGTGGAAGCAATTCGACGGTGTCCTATGATTGAGAAAAACTCTCTAGAATTTCACTCAATTACTCCTGCATATTGTATCCCATATTGTATTTTACGAAGTTTTAAGGAGTCACCAACAGGGGTGGATGTGTTCTCCTTGTAGAAGAGTTTTCACGAAGGATACCTTGGCGCTCCACGGATTGCATCGAAGGGTTACACTAACGCAAAAACTATTTTTGAAGTCCGAGACCACAACACTTCTCCATATACAAGTCTTGATAGCGATATGTGCATGACATGCACATCTCTCCGTAGACCCACCTCAAAGAAAATTTGAGTGGCAGCGTGCTCTCGCGAATTCTCTTTGAGAGACAATTTCTCTAGAAAGATATTTCTGAGCGGCAAACATTTTGCCTCTTCATGACTACTGAATTAACGCCATATAGCCCGGCCTATACCTCGCGAACAACTAACCTCGCGAACAGCATATATGGTATCGGTTAAATGGCCATTTTGGGGGAACCCAATTTGACAATAGAACCACTCTTTCTCAAGTTCAATATACAATTAAGAAATGATGGCTTACCATCAATCAAACCATGTCTTACAAGGTTTGATCATACCGCCAGGACAGTCAAAGTGTCAAACTATTGGAGCACTAAGAGCATCTCCACCGGTGCTCCCAATAGTGCTCCTGGTAGCTTTATTGGGATCCTAGTGAGAGAAAGCGTCCACACCGACGCTCCCCAAAAAGAGCCGGCATGTCCGAAAGAATTCTTATGCGAAGGGCTTCGATCGGGGTCGCCGGTGCCTCTTCAACAAAAACTCCGCATCGAAATTCTGGAGTTTGGGGCTTTTTATGGTGCTCGGTGGAGAGTACCGATGTGAGAACAACATCCCCAAATAAAGGATGTTGTGTCGGCGCCTCCCATACGGTAGTACCGGTGCCCCTGCCGACACCTATTTGAGGGACGCCGGTGAAAATGCTCTAACATTAGTTTATTTAACAACACATATTTGGAAAAGAAAAGAGATATCAAAGCACTTGTTTGAACTTTGGACAAGTTCAAATACAATGACAGTCCGAGCAAGACTGGCTTGCCATCAATCATACCATCCCTTTCAAGGTTTGACCATACCCGCATACCATCGGAGCTGCACAATTAGTCAATTTAAAATGCATATGTCTGGAAAATAAGAGAGAGTACAACACATGTTTGGACTTTTCAAGGCATTCAGTTGATAGGTACTCCTACGGTCCTACTCATACGGTCATACTAAGTGTCGCAAGAGTAAGAGCATCTCTAGCAGATCCCATTGGACCCCTATCCGCATAATAACTGCTGTTTTCTGGTTTAGTGGGAAAACGGGGACTGTTCAGAAAGTGCATCGGACCCCGTACCACGCTCCGGGAGGATGGAAAGTGCAATGCTGACATTGAGGAGAGGAGAGCACGGGCCGAGGAGCACATGGCCATGGCGGATCTCATCGCGACGGAGAATGCCACTATGATGATGAACCCGGCCGGCATGGATGAGGCTAGCCTTGAGTGGTGGAAACTTACGAAGACGCAAATCTTGGCGTTTTTTTTATGTAACCAGATATTTCATTAGACAAGATTACACATATGATCACCACACAAGACAAATATGTGCGTCAAACAACTTTGCACAAGAAACCTTACAAGAAGTAAAATTACAAGTTCACCCTTGGAGAAACATATGCCTCGCTGAAACATCGTCAATCTTCCTCCACCGTCACCATGGTAGTGCCGGAAAAAGAGACGAACAACCGCCACACCTAGATCTGAGAGAGCACCATCACATTCAATGATGCTTTTTGAGCCGATGAACCGATTGTGAAGGAGGGAAGTTGCCCGCGCTGTCATGGCTGCCGCGATGAATGCCGAGGTGAAGACGCTACGGCGAGTGGTGGCGGCCATGTCGAAGCATTGGCAACCGGCGGTGACGCCGTGATCACTTCCCTCCTTCATGATGTGATGTGATGTTTGATCTTCTTTTGGTGTTGTGTTTCATGTATGATTAAGTACTTTGAACAATCTATTTTGCATGATTATATTGTTGCATTGAGAATTAACGGAGTTTACGGTTCTTGGTTGCGGGCCGAAAAACGACCGCGCAGTCAGACGCGCCAAACGCGGCTCGCATAACATCATATTCGGATATGCTGTTATGCGAGCGTGTCTGGACTGCGCGGACGTCGCGGCTCACATAATAGCATATTCGGATATGTGCGAGCCGCGTTTGGCGCGTTTGAACTGCGCGGATGTTTTACGATCCCCAAAACGTGTTTGAGGTGACCTAAGCACCAGCCTTCTTTTTTTTTTCTTGTTCCCAATTCACTGCTAAGCAAGTTCTAACAAATTGACTATTTGTGTGATAAATTCTTTGAGTTAACTTGCTATTTTCATGAGAAATAAAATTGACAAGTCGAAGTTGGAGATTATCTTCTTCTTGCAAGAGATCTTGCGGGAAAAGTGTTGCTAAATTTCTCCCTTCGTCAATTTCATATGCGACTGCAGGGCGAATGGAAACAAAATACTTTTCCTTGCTCTTGATAATTTTTTTCCGTTGAACATAGACCCAATTTTTGCATTTTTTTTATTCCTTAGAATCCTTTTTTTTGTCTTTCTGGTGGTATTAATCAGCCGCCTAATACCTTATCTGCCTCTTCAGGAAAATGAATATCGCTGGAAAATATTTTGAGTTCTGTATGGCTACATACACCGATTTGAGGATTGCCGTCTGGGATTCCGCTAAAGATGCTCTAGTACCTGAAAAGTCAGTCCGGCTGCCGGACTCGCCGTGGGATATCCTACCTGAACAGATACCTTTACTCATGTCGGAAAGATCCTACCGCGCGCTGTGCACCCTTTACGTGGCAACGATGCTTGTAAAAGACCATTCTTGCTTGCTGTTATTCGCACCAGTCGAAGATGCCCAAGTTAAATCAAGCCATCATCATGGAGCTAAGCACAGCCACCCTAATCATCCTCTCCCTCGCCTCGCTAATGATCCTTGTGTCCTTACTCTTGGCGGAAAGTCGAGCAAGAGGCGGCATCCTGGTTCACGGCGTCTCCCGCTGATCGGAAACCTCCTCCACCTCCTCACTCCAGAGCCGCAGGTCGTTCTCCGGGACCTGGCTAAGAAGCACGGCCCGGTGATGTGCCTGCAGCTGGGCCAGGTCATCATCTCCTCTCCGGCGGCGACGCAGGAGGTCCTCCGGGACAACAACGTCAACTTCGCGTCGCGGTCGAGCATTCTGGCATTGGAGGTCTCCTGCTATGGGAACCTCGACATTGCCTTCTCACCGTACGACGAGTACTGGAGGATGCTGGGCAAGCTCTGTACAATGGAGCTTCTGAGCGCGCGGAAGGTGAGGCAGTTCGCAGCCATCAGAGATAGCAAAACCATGTCCATGGTTCAAACTATCCGCCACACCGGCAAGGGCGGGAATCCAGTCAATATGGGCAAGCTGCTGATGTCTTGCGCGAACACGATCACCGCACATGCCACGTTCGGCGAGGGGTGCGAGGGCTAGCTTCAAGAGCGGTTCTTGTCTGCGATCCATGTGTTGCTCGACCAGAGCGGGGGGCTTTGCTTCACAGACATCTTCCCTGTTCTGGGTTTCTTGGACTCCGTCAATGGTGTGAAGAGCCGGCTCTGGCGAGCGCATCGGCAGGTCAACGCCGTCTTTGATGAAATCATCGATGAGTGTGAGGCAAGGCGAGAGAAGAAGCAGAAGGAGACGGCGACGGCAACGGCCGGAGGTGATGATCTTCTGAGTGTGATGCTTAGGATTATGAAGGAGGAGGAGCTTGTGTTCCCTATCCGAAAGACAAACATCAAGGCCCAAGCTTGATTACTCCCCAAGCTTGGGTGAGAAATGGTGTTAGAAAATCTCTTGCAGTGCTTAGAGCTTCTTGCGCGGCAACTAATGTAATGTAACTCTTCTCAGTTCCTCGGCAACGGCGTCAGAAAATACTATTGATAGCGGTTGACGGGCTTGATGATTCCCCAACAACTACGCCAAAAACATCTAGATACGTTCGGACTTCAAGTGCATAGTGTTGTATCAAGGAAGTATCTTCCCCACAAGGGTGACACGATGGTTTATATCGAACTCTCGGGGAACTGGATGGAAAAGTATTCTCTTCTCTCTTCTTTAAGCAATCCTGCAAGTAAGTAAATGTCTTGTGTCCCCAACTCCACCGTGTGGTTGTCAAGCACAAGATTTCGCGTAAGGAAATAACACAAGTAGTAATAAAACAAGTAGAAACTAAACTGATAAAAATAACTAAGTAAAAAACTGTAAACTAAGTAAAAAACTGTAAAAATATTGATTGTTTCTGTTGTTTTGGATGCAAATAAGAAAAGTAAATATTTTTGTATTTTAGAAATAAAATAGTGCATCAAATAGAAAACAATGTAAATGCAAGATAAATGTGTTTCTTATGATAAAAAGTGGACCGGGATTTATGGGTTCACCTGACTATTCCCTCGTAAAGTTGTGGTGGACAAAAAGCAATTCATCAATGAGATATGAAGGTGCAAATCATATTATATGTAACATCAGAATTAATATGGGCATCACGTTCTAACATAGAGATGATGCAACACATCCCTCTTATGCTCCACAAGAATGAAACTTCATCAATCTTGTATTAAGAATTAACAGGGCATAGCAATAAGTACTTTGACATGAAGTTTGAATGTCAAATATGCTACCTTGAACAAACAAGATCACCATTACTGTCACATGATGAACATAGCACATGCATTCACTTTATCCCTAGTGAGGTAGCAAAAGAAAGGTAAAAACCATAATAGCTCTCGAACATATTGTCACTATCCAATTACTAAAACCCTGCTACTCACTAGTAGAAAACAGGGCTTATATTTTTTATCTCCGGTTCATGCTAAAGGGTTGTCGCCAGCCGCGTGGCAGGCGTGAAACCTTTAGCGTCGGTTCGTAGCATAAATCGGTGCTAAAGGTAAACATTAGCACCGGTTCGTGACATGAACCGGTGCTAAAGCTTCCGGCTTTGCCTATAAATTCAGCTCACCCCAGCCAGCCCTCTCCTTTCTTTTTTCTTGGTGTAAGGTGTGAGGGTTGTCTGCTTGTTTGTTTTTCTTTCCTATGCACAAGAGGTGCTCGATGAAATGCATGAGAGAATGATGCAGCTTTATTTCACACAAAACAAAAATGATATGAGGTGCCCGAGCGACACTTAAGCTTTCTCCTCTTTCTTTACTCCTCGATCGAGGTAAGCAACTTTACCCTTTCATTTGTACAGTTTTCATTTCATTATTTATGATGTTTTGTAATGGTCTTTTAATAAACGAAATTATATGATGTAGATGAACCGGCGGCAATGAGTGTACGTTGACGGACGCCTTAACGAGTTCACTGCGGGCCTGAAAGATTTTCTCCGTGTGGCTGAGTAAAACCCACAAGCGGATGGTTTTATGTGTTGTCCATGTGTTGACTGTCGAAACTTAAAGCAATACTCTAGGTGGAAAGTCCTTCACTCCCACCTGCTTTGGAAAGGTTTCATGCCCAGCTATAATTGTTGGACCAAGTATGAAGAAAGAGGGGTTATGATGGAAGATAATGAAGAAGAAGAAGAGCATGATGATATGTGCCCTAAATACGGTCATACTGCAACGGGGCAGGCTAAAGATGAAGAGGCAGGGGAAGCTGAAGATGAAGAGGCATCAAATGAGCCCGCTAATGATCTTCGTCGGGCCATCGCTGATGCACACAGAGAAGCGCAAGTTAAAGGGAATGTTAGAGGATCACAAAAAAAGTTGTACGCAAATTGCGAAGATGGCAACAGAAAGCTCGGTACCACACTGGAGTTGTTGCAATGAAAAACAGAGGCTGGTATATGTGACAAGGCATTTGAGAAGTTACTGAAAATAATGAAGAAGAAGATTCCAAAGGATAACGAATTGCCTACGTACGAAGCAAAGACGGTTCTCTGCCCTCTAGGATTAGAGGTGCAAACGATACATGCATGCCTTAATGACTGCATCATTTACCGCGGTGAGGAGTACGGAAATTTGGAAAAATGGCTGGTATGCACTGCACTACGGTATAAGATCAGACGAGATGACCCTAGTGATGTTGAGGGCGAACTCCCCAGGAAGAGGATTCCTGCCAAGGTTATGTGGTATGCTCCTACAATACCACGGTTGAAACGTCTATTCAGAAACAAAGACCATACCAAGTTGTTCCGATGGCACAAAGAAGACCGTAAGAAAGACAAGATGTTGAGACACCCCGCTGATGGGTCGCAGTGGAGAAAAATTGATAGAGAGTTCCTGGACTTTGCAGGTGACGCGAGGAACTTAAGGTTTGGTGTAAGTACAGATGACATCAATCCTTTTGGTGAGCAGAGCTACAGTCATAGCACATGGCCTTAACTTTATGTATCTATAATCTTCCTCCTTGGTTGTGCATGAAGCGGAAGTTCATATGATGTCAGTGCTCATCCAAGGCCCAAACCAACCCGGCAACGATATTTATGTGTACGTCAGGACATTATTTGAAGAACTCTTACATTTATGGGCCAAACCAGGTGTACATCCGTGGGATGAGCACAAACAGGAGCCATTTGACCTACGAGTGTTGCTTTTCGTGACCACCATCAATGATTGGCCTGCTCTTAGTAACCTTTCAAGATAGACAAACAAGGGATACAATGCATGCACGCACTATTTAGATGAGGCTGAAGGTGTATATTTGGATAAATGTAAGAAGGTTGTGTACCTGGGGAATCGCCGATTTCTTCCAAAGAGTTACGCCGTGAGAAAGAAAGGCAAGCATTTCAGAGGCGAGGCAGATCACCGGGAGAAGCCTCACCTCCGTACTAGTGATGCTTTACTTGATATGGTCAGGGATATAAAAGTAATCATTGGAAAGGGTCATGGAGGTCAATCTGTTCTGAATGACATCGTTACCGAACACGCACGCATGTGGAAGAAGAAATCTATATTTTGGGAGCTACCTATTGGAAAGACCTAGAGGTCCACTCTTCAATCGACGTGATGCACGTGATGAAGAATCTTTGCGTGAACCTGCTAGGTTTCCTAGACGTGTATGGGAAGACAAAAGATACACCAAAAGCACGGGAGGACCAGCAACGTATGAAAGACCCAGAAAACAAGCAACGATAGAACAAGACGGATAAAGGGCGTCACTTAAGTCCTACCGGCTACGCTCTTAACAAAGCGGAGAAGGAAATATTTTTTGAAGTCCTTTATACTATCAAGGTACCGTATGGCTTCTCATCGAATATAAAGGGGATTATAAATATGGCAGAGAACAAATTCCAAAACACGAAGTTGCATGAATGCCACATTATTATGACACAGTTGCTTCCGGTTGCATTGAGGAGGCTGATGTGGGCATTACCCTTCGGGTAACTAATGTTGCGCTACCTCTTGCGTCCCCACTAGGGGCCCATGAAGGCACTCGATGGCCAGGTGGGCCACTACGTCGGTTCCAAAGAAGAAATCTTGAAGAACAAGACAAGGAGACGAAGAATACAAGGAAAGTTTAGAACTAGGACTCTTTGTAACCTAGTCGTACCCGGACAGATCTCTCGAGACCTGGCCCCCAATATAAGGGCCAGGAGAGAGGCTGCCGAGGACACACGCAATCTTAGTAATCATAGTCACCGCAATTCTAGAGGTAGGTCCCTGCAGAACTTAGTCTCTCGACGAGATCATAGCCGAAACCTTCGGCACCCCATTGTAACCCGATATTTTCATAATCAAGATCAGACAGGCCGGACGTAAGGGTTTACCTCATCGAGGGCCCCGAACCTGGGTAAATCGCTCTCGCCGCTTGTTTGATAACTGATACGTCCCCGACGTATCCATAATTTCTGTCGTTCCATGCTTGTTTTATGACAATACTTACATGTTTTGCTTGCACTTTATGATGATTTCATGCATTTTCCGGAACTAACCTATTAATAAGATGCCACGAGTGCCAGTTCTGTTTTCTGCTCGTTTTTGGTTCCGGAAAGGCTGTTCGGGCAATATTCTCGGAATTCGACGAAACGAAGACAAAACCTCCTATTTTTCCCGGAAGCATCCGAACACCGAAGAAGAGTCGGAGAGGGGCCGGAGGGCCACCACACCATAAGGCGGCGCGGCCTGGCCCGGGCCCGCGCCGGCTGTGGTGTGGCGCCCCGAGTGCCCCCGCGCCGCCTCTTCGCCTATAAAATCCCTTTCGACCTAAAAACACCGTAACTCTTGACGAAACTCCGAGAAAAGACTCCGGGGCGCCGCCACCATCGCGAAACTCCAATTCGGGGGACAGAAGTCTCGTCCCGGCACCCTGCCGGGACGGGGAAGTGCCCGGAAGCCATCTCCATCGACGCCACCGCCTCCATCATGCTCCGTGAGTAGTTCCCCCATGGACTACGGGTTCTAGCTGTAGCTAGTTGGTATTATCTCCCCCATGTACTTCAATACAATGATCTCATGAGCTGCCTTACATGATTGAGATTCATCCGATGTAATCGGTGTTGTGTTTGTCGGGATCCGATGGATTGTTACGTTATGATTGTCTATCTACAAAGTTTATGAAGTTATTGTTGCTGCAATCTTGTTGTGTTTAATGCTTGTCACTAGGGCCCGAGTGGCATGATCTTAGATTTGAGCTCTATACTTATTGCTTAGATTGTATCTACAAGTTGTATGCACATGTCACCGTCCGGAGCCAATGGCCCCGAAGTGACAGAAATCGGGACAACCGGAGGGGATGGCGGTGATGTGAGGGACACATGTTTTCACGGAGTGTTAATGCTTTGCTCCGGTGCTCTATTAAAAGGAGTACCTTAATATCCAGTAGTTTACCTTGAGGCCCGGCTGCCACCGGCTGGTAGGACAAAAGATGTTGTGCAAGTTTCTCATTGCGAGCACGTACGACTATTATTGGAAAACATGCCTACATGATTAATGATCTTGATATTCTGTCTAATGCTATTTCAATCCTATCAATTGCCCGACTGTAATTTGTTCACCCAACACTTGTTATTGGAGAGTTACCACTAGTGTAGATAGCTGGGAACCCCGGTCCATCTTTCATCATTATGTACTCGTTCTACATGTCAACTGTTTTCTGGTGCCATTGCTCTCATATTACTATTACTGCTGCTGTGTTACTGTTACTATTGCTCTCATATCACTGCTACTTTCACATCACCCCTGTTGCTAGTGCTTTCCCAGGTGCAGCTGAATTGACGACTCAGTTGTTAAGACTTATAAGTATTCTTTACCTCCCCTTGTGTCGAATCAATAAATTTGGGTTTTACTTCCCTCGAAGACTGTTGCGATCCCCTATACTTGTGGGTCATCAAGACTATTTTCTGGCGCCGTTGCCGGGAGGCATAGCTCTACTCATAAGTTCACTTGGGGAGTACACTCTACATCTCTCTCTGTTTTATTTTTTTTTGTTTTGCTTAGTTTACTTTTGTCTAGTTTATTTGTGCTTAGTTTATTTCTGTCTAGTATTAGTTTGCTTAGTTTACTTTTTCTTAGTTTATTTTTGTCTTGTTTTATTTGTCTCATATACCCAAAAATCCATAAAAATTTGAAAAACCAAAAAATTAAAAACCGTCGTTATGGGAGAACCAACAACCTACTTGGAGCTTATAGAATGTTATAATTGTTATAGAGAATCAAGAAGCTGGTAAAATAATGAGTGCTATGATAGAACAATTGAATACAATTGCTAAAATCTTGCTTAAATGCCATGATATAAACTGTTGCTCTCAACGGGATACTAAACATCTTAAATTTCAATGTGGCTTTAGTGAGGAATTTTTAATTAAGAACTATAATCGGAATTGCTATATTCATTATGGGTTCGAAGAGGTAGAACAATTTGTCTTATTTATGGGAGCCTCCGAGATAGAATCCTTCATGGTTGAGAATTATGAAACTTGTGTTGTTTGTAAGGACCTTAAAGATTATGTCTCTACTATCCTTAATTCTTGCATAGAATGCTACAGTAGGAATCCTTATATCCTTGATTATAAAGAGAGACACATTAATGCACAAGAATGCACTCACAATTTGCAGGAACCGATGGAAGAAGAAGTTGATGAACCTGGAAGCTCATTGGATGAAAAAGAGGAGGAAATTGATGAACCTGAATGCTCATTGGATGAAAAAGAAGAGGAGAGTGATGAACAAAAGGAGGAAGAATGGATTAGCTACCCATGCCAACCTTCTAATGAGAGTAACTCTTTATCTCTTACACTATTTGATTGTCCTCCATGCTTACCGGAAGAGGTTGAATGTTATGTTCCTGTGGATTCTCTTGAAATAGTACCTATGAGTAATACTTGTGAGAATGATTATGCTCTTTGTTATTTATGATAATCCATGCTACTTTGATAAATCTTATGATAATGCTTTGTTTGTGCCTGATGTCGAAATGCATGGTACTAAAGAATTTTGTTTGTCAAATGTCTATGATAAAGCTCTAGATGATGGTCCGATGTTACTTGATAATATTAATTGTACTACTAATGAAAATGGGATTGGAGAATTCTTGAATTATTCTATGAGTCCCATATCTATTGAGATTGATCACCTACCTTGTTATATTATTAATAAAAGTAAGTTTGAAAGTTTTAATTCCACTATTCTTGAACATGATAAAAATTATGTGTTTGGAAATCATGAAAAGTATGCTGCATGTGATAGCTATATTGTTGAGTTTGTTCATGAAGCTACTAAAAATTATTATGAGAGAGGAAAATATGGTTGTAGAAATTTTCATGGTACTAATACACCTCTCTATATGCTGAAATTGTTGAAGTTATTCTTGTTTTATCTTCTTATGCTTGTCACTTTGTTCTTCATGAATTTATTTGTGTACAAGATTCCTTTGCATAGGAAGCATGTTAGGCTTAAATGTGTTTTGAATTTGCCTCTTGATGCTCTCTTTTGCTTCGAATACTATTTCTTGCGAGTGCATCATTAAAACTGCTGAGCCCATCTTAATGGCTATAAAGAAAGAACTTCTTGGGAGATAACCCATGTGTTATTTTGCTACAGTAGTTTGTTTTATATTTGTGTCTTGGAAGTTGTTTACTACTGTAGCAACCTCTCCTTATCTTAGTTTTGTGTTTTGTTGTGCCAAGTGAAGCCTCTAATCGAAGGTTGATACTAGATTTGGATTTCTGCGCAGAAACAGATTTCTATCTGTCACGAATCTGGGCTGTTTTCCCTGTAGGTAACTCAGAAAAATATGCCAATTTACGTGCGTGTTCCTCAGATATGTACGCAACTTTCGTTAGTTTTGAGTTTTCTGATTAGAGCAACGGAAGTATTTTATTAAAATTCGTCTTTACTGGCTGTTCTGTTTTGGCAGATTCTGTCTCTGTTTTTTGCATTGTCTCTTGTGGACTTTAAGCGAGGTTTTCTAGACGTAGAGGGCTGTAGCTAATGTTTTATTGAGTTCTTGCAATGTGCCACTACAGGACCAAGGTGGATTCAATTTTTTTTGAGTACTAACCCCTCTAATGAAGTTTATGAGAAGTTTGGTGTGAAGGAAGTTTTCAAGGGTCAAGAGAGGAGGATGATATATGATCAAGAAGAGTGAAAAGCCTAAGCTTGGGGATGCCCCCGTGGTTCATCCCTGCATATTTCAAGAAGACTCAAGCGTCTAAGCTTGGGGATGCCCAAGGCATCCCCTTCTTCATCAACTTATCAGGTTCCTCCCCTGAAACTATATTTTTATTCGGTCACATCTTATGTTCTTTACTTGGAGCGTCTGTGTATTTATTTTCGTTTTGTTTGAATAAGATCGGATCCTAGCAATCCTTGTTTGGGAGAGAGACACGCTCCGCTTTTTCATATGAACACTCGTGTTCTTCGTTTTACTTTTAATGTTCAATGATAAAAGTTGGAAGCTATTGAACTTATTGCTATTTGGTTGGAAACAGAAAATGCCTCATATGTCTCGGATAATTTGACACTTGGCAATTGTTTTGAGCTCTCAAGTAGATCATGATTAAGTTTTTTCATGTAGTCTAAACCTATTAATGGAGAACTACCGTAGAGCTTGTTGAAATTGGTTTGCATGATTGATCTCTCTTAAGGTCTAGATATTTTCTGGTCAAAGTGTTTGAGCAACAAGGAAGACAGTGTAGAGTATTATAATGCTTGCAATATGTTCTTATGTAAGTTTTGCTGTACCGGTTCATACTTGTGTTTGCTTCAAATAGCCTTGCTAGCCTAAGCCTTGTATCGAGAGGGAATACTTCTCATGCATCCAAAATACTTGAGCCAACCACTATGCCATTTGTGTCCACCATACCTACCTACTATGTGGTATTTCCTGCCATTCCAAAGTAAATTGCTTGAGTGCTACCTTTAAACAATTCAAAATGCTTCTCAATTTGTGTCAATGTTTTATAGCTCATGAGGAAGTATGTGGTGTTTATCTTTCAATCTTGTTGGGCAACTTTCACCAATGGACTAGTGGCTTCATCCGCTTATCCAATAATTTTGCAAAAAGAGGCTGGCAATGGGATTCCCGATCCCAAATTAATTAACAAAAATAGACACTCCTCCATGGTATGTGATTGTTGGACGGCACCCGAGGATTCGGTTAGCCATGGCTTGTGTAAGCAAAGGTTGGGAGGAGTGTCATCATCATAATAAAACTAAACTAAAAAGGCACTCCTTCATGGTATGAGATTGTTGGCAGGCACCCGAGGATTCGGTTAGCCATGGTTTGTGAAAGAAAGGTTGGAAGGAGTGCCACCCAAAAATAAAAATAATTCATGGGAGCCGCTCTTTGAAGGTTTGTCTAGCAAGGGGGTTAGAGTGCCCACTACCATTCGTTGACAACAACAAACACCTCTCAAAATTTTACTTTTTATGCTCTCTATATGTTTTCAAAATCAAAGCTCTAGCACAAATATAGCAATCAATGCTTCCTCTGCGAAGGGCCTTTCTTCTACTTTTATGTTGAGTCGGTTTACCTACTTTCCTTCCACCTTAGAAGCAAACACTTGTGTCAGTCTGTGCATTGATTCTTACATACTTGCATATTTGCATTCATTATATTACTTTGTGTTGACAATTATCCATGAGATATGCATGTTACAAGTTGAAAGCAACCAGTTGAAACTTATATCTTCCTTTGTGTTGCTTCGATGCCTTTACTTTGAACTTATTGCTTTATGAGTCAACTCTTATGCAAGACTTTTGATACTTGTCTTGAAGGTATTATTCATGAAAAGTTTTGCTATATGTTATCTACTTGTTAGCAACTATAGATCATTTCCTTGAGTCACTTCATTCATTTCATATGCTTTGTAATAGTATGATCAAGGTTATGTAAGTAGCATGTCACTACAGAAATTATTCTTTTTATCGTTTACTACTCGGGACGAGCGAGAACTAAGCTTGGGGATGCTGATACGTCCCCGACGTATCCATAATTTCTGTCGTTCCATGCTTGTTTTATGACAATACTTACATGTTTTGCTTGCACTTTATGATGATTTCATGCATTTTCGGAACTAACCTATTAACAAGATGCCACGAGTGCCGAGTTCTGTTTTCCTGTTGTTTTTGGTTTCGAAGAAAGGCTGTTCGGGCAATATTCTCGGAATTCGACGAAACGAAGACAAAACCTCCTATTTTTCCCGGAAGCATCCGGAACACCGAAGAAGAGTCGGAGAGGGGCCGGAGGGCCACCACACCATAAGGCGGCGCGGCCTGGCTGCAGGCCCGCGCCGGCTTGTGGTGTGGCGCCCCAGTGCCCCCTGCGCCGCCTCTTCGCCTATAAAATCCTTTTCGACCTAAAAACACCGTAACTCTTGACGAAACTCGCGAGAAAGACTCCGGGCGCCGCCACCATCGCGAAACTCCAATTCGGGGGACGAAGTCTCCGTCCCGGCACCTGCCGGGACGGGGAAGTGCCCGGAAGCCATCTCCATCGACGCCACCGCCTCCATCATGCTCCTTGAGTAGTTCCCCCATGGACTACGGGTTCTAGCTGTAGCTAGTTGGTATTCTCTCCCCCATTTACTTCAATACAATGATCTCATGAGCTGCCTTACATGATTGAGATTCATCTGATGTAATCGGTGTTGTGTTTGTCGGGATCCGATGGATTGTTACGTTATGATTGTCTATCTACAAAGTTTATGAAGTTATTGTTGCTGCAATCTTGTTGTGTTTAATGCTTGTCACTAGGGCCCGAGTGGCATGATCTTAGATTTGAGCTCTATACTTATTGCTTAGATTGTATCTACAAGTTGTATGCACATGTCACCGTCCGGAACCAATGGCCCCGAAGTGACGGAAATCGGGACAACG
>NC_061514.1:53153382-53164648 GCF_022539505.1 Lolium rigidum | reverse complement strand
TTGTGTCGAATCAATAAATTTGGGTTTTACTTCCCTCGAAGACTGTTGCGATCCCCTATACTTGTGGGTCATCAATAACCGATGTCTCGTATCAGCCTACAGGATTCCATCTACACTAAGCCCCTTACTGAGGGCATTGCCGAGGACTACCCTCGACAGGGGCTTCTACCGAAAAATATTCGAGTACCCATTGTGAAGCTATGTGCATTCCTCAATGCAATATCTCAGAAGGTAATCAATCCAGCTATTCTGCCAATGTTACAGAAGGATGTGGTCTAATGTCTTGTTAGTTTTGAGTTGGTGTTCCCACCATCTTTCTCCAATATTATGACGCATCTCCTGGTTCACCTTGTCAAAGAGATTACCATCCTTTGTCCTGTATTTCTACACAATATGTTCCCCTTCGAGAGGTTCATGGGAGTCTTAAAGAAATATGTTCATAACCATGCTTGGCCAGAAGGAAGCATCTTCAAGGGCTATGGAACAGAGGAGATCACTGAGTTCTGTGTTGACTTTATTCCTGACCTTAAGTCGATTGGTGTTCCTGAATTGCGGCATGAGGGGAGACTAAGTGGAAAAGGCACGCTAGAAAAGAAATCAATGATATGTATGGATGGTATTTCTTTCACTCAGGCACACTACACAGTTCTACAAAATTCCACCTAGGTGGCCCCGTATATCACTGAACACAAGAATATTTTACACTCCCAACACCCAGGGCAGTCGAAAGACTGGATTACACATGAACATATGCAGACTTTTGGCGTTTGGCTGCGAACACACCTCATGAATAAAAATGATGTTGGAGATCAACTGTACTTCTTGGCTGGGTCACCATCTTCGACTGTATTGACTTTCCAAGGGTACGAGATAAATGGAAATACCTTCTACACGATCGCCCAAGATAAAGAGAGCACCAACCAAAACAGTGGTGTCCGCATTGATGCAACAAACAACTATGGGGAAAATGACATATATTATGGTTACATAGAGGAGATATGGGAACTTGACTATGAACATTCTTTTAAGATTTCAGTGCAGATGGGTCAAGCTGGATGGAGTAGGGGTAAAGGTTGACCAACTATACGGAATGACAATAGTGGATCTCAATAATCTTGGTTACAGAGACGAACCATTCGTCCTAGCCAATGATGTGGCTCAGGTTTTCTATGTGAAGGACATGTCCTCCAAACCAAAGAAAAGAAAACATAAGCAAACGATCTCATCATACGATGAGCCAAATCGTCACATAGTTCTTTAAGGGAAAAGAAACATCGTGGGAGTCGAGGATAAGACAGACATGAAAGAAGATTATAATAAATTTGATGAAATTCCGCCCTTCACAGTGAACATTGACCCAAGCATCGCGTTAAATGATGAAGATGCTCCATGATTACGATCAAAGCGATCATAAGCAAGGGACATACGCGAAGAAAGGTTGTTGGCCTCCAAAGCATTTTAGAAAATATGTCTCCATATGTTTTATTAGATGTGGATGTTGGTGATGTGTAATAATGTATTAAACCTTTGCCCGGGCCTGAGCCTCGCTAAACTTTCACCGGATTTCTGATGAAATAGCATGTTGTGAACCCAAAAAAATATTTTTACAAGAAATATTGAGCATTATATCATGTACATGTAGTTCAAATCTGGTCTGCCTCTTTCCGATTTGGCAGGAATTTGCCTTTTTCATGAGGGGTGGACGGAAAGGTTCCAGATACACCGATTGGAAAATTTTCTATTTTAGGAGGTCTAGTATTTTCAAAAATATGTTGGTACCAATGCGAAACTTTAATTTGGTGGTTGCTTCACAAAACACCCCGTTTTCGGCACCTCAAAAATGGAAAATGGCTTTTTTCATGTGATGAAAAGGAAAACTTCCTCCTGCAATATCGTAAGACATCCCAAGATGCACATGTGTGCGCAATATGGGCACATTATCACAAACTATGCCACGATTCTATCCATAACATTGGTCATTTGACCTAAATACCATGAAACCTCGAACGTGATAACTCATTTTGTGAAGGATTTTTTTGTGATGTTTGCAATTTTCAAATCTTAATATTTTCTTGCAAATATGACACATAATATGACACCACGCGAAGGTTTCGCATTGTTTGGATCGTTTTTGAATTTCTTGTGCTCGTTTCAAACTATATTCAAAACGGCGGCCATGAAGATCCTTTGCCCGGGGCTGAGCCACGCTAAACTTGCACTGGATCTCTAATGAAATAGCATGTTTTGAACCCAAAAAAGATTTTTACAAAAAATCTTGAGAAATATATCATGTACCTGTAGTTCAAATCTGGCTGGCCTCCTACCGATTCGGCAGGAATTTGTCTCTTTCATGAGCGGTGGATGGAAAGGTTCCAGATACACCGATTAGGAAATTGTCCATCTTAGGTGGTCTAGTATTTTTGAAAAATGTGTTGGTATCAATGTGAAACTTTAATTTGGTGGTTGCTTCACAAAACATCCCGCTTTCGGCACTTCAAAAATGGAAAATGGCTTTTTCGTGCGATGAAAAGGAAAACTTCCTCCTTAACATCGTAAGAAATCCCAAGATGCACATGTATGCACAATATGGGCACATTATCACAAACTATGTCATGAGTCTATCCAAAACATTGGTCATTTGACCTAAATGCCATGAAACCTCGAACGTGATAGCTCATTTTGTGAAAGATTTTTTGTGATGTTTGCAATTTTCCAATTTTAATATTTTTCTTTTCAAATATGAAACATATATGACACCACGCGAAGGTTTTGCATTGTTTGGATCATTTTTGAATTTGTTATGCTCGTTTCAAACTATATTCAAAATGGCATGCATGAAGATCCATTGCCCGGGGTTGAGACTCACTAAACTTGCACTGGATCTCTGATAAAATAGATGTTGTGAACCCAAAAAAGATTTTTACAAAAAATCTTGAGCATTATATCATGTACATGTAGTTCAAATCTGGCCGACCTCCTACCGATTCAGTAGGAATTTGTCTTTTTCATGAGGGATGGACGAAAAGGTTCCAGATGCACCGGCTGGGAAATTGTCCATCTTAGGTGGTATACTATTTTTTTTAAATGTGTTGGTACCAATGTGATACTTTAATTTTGTGGTTGCTTCAGAAAACACCCCGTTTTTTGACACCTCAAAAATGGAAAATGGCTTTTTCGTGCAATGAAAAGGAAAACCTCCTGCTGCAACATCGTAAGACATCCCAAGATGCACATGTGTGCACAATACGGGCACATTATCACAAACTATGCCGTGTTTCTATCTATAACATTGGTCTTTTGACCTAAATGCCATGAAACCTCGAACGTGATAGCTCATTTTGTGAACAATTTTTTGCGATGTTTGCAATTTTCTAAGTTTAATATTTTTTCTTGCAAATATGACACATAATATGATACCACGCGAATGTTTCACATTGTTTGGATCGTTTTTCAATTTGTTATGCTCGTTTCAAACTATATTCAAAACGAGAGGCATGAATATCCTTTGCCCTGGGCTGAGCCTCGCTAAACTTGCGCTGGATCTCTAATGAAATAACATGTTGTGAACCCAAAAATTACAAAAAAAACTTGAGCATTATATCATGCACTTGTATGTGGTGACCCTGCATACCACTCCATGTTGTAGTATGCCAGTCGTCGACATAACATGTGCGAAGTACCAATCCGCAAATATTACATCCCTCAGAGTAGTACAACAGAAGCATAGTTGGTCTTTATTTTAGTCACATAATATTACAAACCATATATATACATCACATTGGAGCTCCTCCTGGGTCCATAGAGGTTTACTCCTAGGTTCTAGGTGAACCCTACTTAACTTATACAATATAGGTCTTAAGAGGTTTAACATTATTCCACTCGAGCAGTTAAATACTATAGAGTTCGTGCTGCTCGAATACTACTACTCTAGTTGTTTAGGCTTGTTCTCCTTCTGGAACCTCCCCGGTTCCGTACACTATCAGATAGTCAACCCCCTCTACTCCTCGCGATAGGTCTGGTTCTTCATAGTAGATCCCATCTGCTCCATCTTGCCCTTCAGTGTTCTCCTCCAGGTGATTCAGACAATCTAAACATGGGATTATAAGAGGTATGACTACGAGCGTACTCAACAAGTTCATTATAGAAAAGAGGTGGTTAATGCACTAACTACGGTATTAGACCAGAAAGTCTAATGCCAATGCAGGTTTTCATAATCATTTCTTCAAAAGATTGCTTTTATTCAGAAAAACTATGTCAGTCAGTCTTCACCGGGTGTCTAGAACTGCATGGAGTTCCTTTCCGGCAGCGTTCGCAATTCCAAATCCCGGAACAGGGAGTGATAAGTCACGATTCATTACACTCTGCAGAGGTGTGTTTCTTTACCCATAAGAGATCTTAACCTTGGTGCCAACCGGGCAACTTTCTCGTTCACACTTCCGTGGTGTGAGGTCCGGTATAAGGTCCTAGCAAATATTGTATTCCTTCACGACCTCGCACACCCACCCTTTGTTGCAACTCCGACCTTGGGTCCTCGACGGTCAGCGTATCCATAGGATACCATCCGACCTCGACTACTATCAGGTTTCCCGACCATGATACCTTCGCTGGTCGTTGCAACCCCTCGTAGACCGCATTACCGTGGGGAATTAGAATGGGATCCCCACCCACCGGTTTTTCTCGCAAGACACAACTGCTACGGTAAGCGCATCCGTTGATGTACGAGAGGAAGAAGTACATTTGACTACTCCGTCCCACTCCAGATCTTATGGTTAACACGAGTCTTACGACACAAGAATCACTGGACGACATTTGTTGTTAATCCTAGATGAATACAAACCCTTGCAATGGAACCTCCACCATACTCATACGATGGTTCCATTGCCCACCACATAGTCATATTCATAGTTATGAAATTAGCATCTTTGCTTTTCATGCAGGAGTGATAAGTATAGTACTTTGCAAGTAATTTGATAAAAAATACTCAAAGTAACATGAGCACGCGATGAACTTGCCTGGTGATGTTATCACCAGAATTTGACCGAGTCAGAGGTGGGCCGCGATCAAGATGGACTTGAAGATATGTACATGGAAGAAATACGTGAATCGGCCTTGTGTACCAAGTTTGGGCTAGTTTGCCCTTGTATCATGTAACATATTAGATTACGTGTCGGTTAGGAGTTGGAGTTTTACCCGTGCACGGTTAGGTGCACGTCTGAATTAGAAAGTCCTTTGGACTATAAATATGTATCTAGGGTTTATGGAATAAACAACAACCAACGTTCAACACAAACAAATCTCGGCGCATCGCCAACTCCTTCGTCTCGAGGGTTTCTCCGGTAAGCACCATGCTGCCTAGATTGCATCTTGCGATCTAGGCAAGCACAAGCCTGCCCACGTTGTTCATGGCGTTGCTCGTGCTGAAGCCTTTTTGATGGCGAGCAACGTAGTTATCTTAGATGTGTTAGGGTTAGCATTGTTCTTCGTATCATATGCTGTCGTAGTGCAACCCTTATACATCTAGCCGCCCTTACACCTATCTTAGGTGTAGGGGCGTCACCCCGCTTAATCATAATTTAGTAGATCCGATCCGTTACGGTTGCTCCTTGCTCTGCAAGGATTAGTTTAATATCTGCAATAGTTAGGCCCTACAAAGGGTTGGAGGATCCAGCGGCGTGTAGGGTGAAGTTTGCTAGCCCTAGACAGGATGTTCCGAGGATCAACCTCGTGTTGGTTTTTAGGCCCCGTCTAGGATCGGCTTATGATCACCGTACGCGAGCGCGAGGCCCAATCGTGAGTAGGATGATCCGATTATGCGGTGAAAACCCTAAATCGTCGTAGATCTCATTAGCTTTATCTTGATCAAGCAGGACCACCATATATTCGGACACCTTGTACGAATCATGGGTGGATCGGCTCTTTGAGCCGATTCACAGGATAACTCGAGAGCCGATCGAGGCTCGAATTTAACGTTTACGTGTATGCCCTGCAGAAACTAAGCGAGGCATCATCCAACACCTTCCCGACCAGGTATAGGTCAGGTGGCACGCCCTTGCGATAGCATCGGACGTGTGACCAGGAGGCTTTGCGGGCCGTCGCTCTGAGGGACTGGGGCCAGCCGCAGCCCTAGTTGTTCCCGGCTCTACTGTGTTGCCCGTCGCTGCCCGCCGGTGGGTTTCTGACGTCAACACATTCTGGCACGCCCGGTGGGACAACCTTCGACATCCACCACATCGCCGTCTATATCCGAGATGGCGGAAAGCACTCCGGTCAAGTACGAGGATCTGCCTGACGAGCTCAAGAAGAAGCATGACGAGATCAAGGCAGCCCTCGAAGCCGAACTCATCGGCTCTTTCCACGTGAACCCGCTCCCATGGCGTCAGGTGGAAGGGGTTCTCACCGAAGGCGCACTCGATGGAGTGGACCTGTCCGCCCCGTCGAAGAACGCACCGGGTCGCTGCGTCAGGAGATCAACTACATGGTGGCTCATTCGCCGCACCGCCACTCGAGAGCCTCGGTGAACACTTTGGAGCGTGTCGCTCCGCGCGTGGTCCAGAAATCATGAGCCATCGGTATTCTCCGTCGGGACCAGCTCGGGGACTTACAAAGGAGAGATGCCACTCCTGTCCCATCCTCCGCTGCCGTTCGCATGGGCAGCACCGGAAGTGCCAAACTCATCGGCATACGTCGTCTACAAAATTGGTGGTGATCCTAGTGACTACCAATTCCTACCTGAGGCACCCAAGGAGATCCCGCACGGATACGCGTGCGCATACGTACCAGACGGCAGCACCTGGGCACTCTCGAACCAGGCCGCGACAGTAGGGGCCTCTGGAACAGCAGGAGGAACGTCGGGAGCCGATCTTGAGAAGCAAACGTGGTTAGCTAAGTACGCCACTCCGACAAACCTCCAGAGCCCAGCTCCTGCAGTTGGCTCAGAAACGGAAAAGCAAGCATGGCTGGCTAAGTATGCCACCCCGGCGAATCTTCAGGGTTCGACACCTTCAGCCATCACCGCGGATCAGATTTGTACGATTCTGAAAGATCAGTTTGGCATGATGCCGAAAAGGAAGACGTTCGGCTACACCAAGCCGTACCCCAACGAGTACGAATTGATCCTGCTACCACCCAAATATCGGCTCCCGTACTTCACAAAGTTTAGTGGATCAGATGGTTCCAGCTCCATCGAGCATGTGAGCCGATATTTGGCACAGCTGGGCACGATCTCAGCATCAGACGAGTTGCGTGTGAGGTTCTTTGCACAGTCCCTCACTGGATCGGCTTTCGGGTGGTACACATTGCTGCCACCGAACTCCATCCGGACTTGGAAGCAGTTGGAAGAGCAATTCCATGAGCAAGTATCACTCGTGAGGCTTCCGAGGCTGGCATTGCCGATCTAGCACAAGTACGACGAAGCGCGGGGAGACAGGTGTCGAATACATCCAGCGCTTCAGGACCGTGAGGAACCGATGCTATTCGGTTCACGTAAGTGAAAAAGAAGCAGCCGAGTTGGCGGTGGTGGGTCTCTCATCATCGATCAAGGACGTGGCCTCCCAAGCAGACTACCCTTCATTGGCGCACATGGTGCGGAAGCCGTCGGCATATGAACAGCGCCACCCGGATGTTTACCGAGGATAAATTCAAGCGTGCGGTGACCCCGGTTGAGGCGGACGAGGATGAAGGTGCTGCGGGAGATCGAGAGGTAGCAGTGGCTGAATGGACTCGAGCGGCGGGCCCCGTGTCCTGCAAATGGGTGAAGCCACAAGGCCCTCCAAAAGGGTTCGACTTCGACGTGACCAAAGCCGAGCAGATTTTTGATCTCTTACTCACGGAGAAGCATATAAAGGTACCCGAAGGCCACAAGATCCCCACGGTGCAAGAGCTGAACGGAAAGCCATACCGCAAGTGGCATAACACGTTCACCCACACCACCAACGATCGCAGGGTGTGGCGGCAGCAGATCCAAATGGCGATAGAAAATGGACGGTTAATTTTCAACCAAGTACGCCATGAAGGTCGACACACACCCCTTCCCCGCCGTGAACATGGTGGAGTATACTTACCATGGAGGGTGCCAGCTGGATTTCTCGTGCAATATCAACATGGTAGGACCTGGACACCACTCTGGTAAGGACGGAGATGAGGGCAGGCTGCTCTCATAGCAAAGATACGAGAGGAAGCCGCTCCACGCGATCGGCTCCGCCAAGACGGCAAGCGCTACGTCACGGAGGGAGAAGTGAAGAACATAAGATATCAACGACCTCTCTCTCGATCACCTCCTCAACAAGTATGTGAGTCAGTATGACCAACGCCGACGATCCAGCGATGATGATGAAAGAGATCGTCTGGCTAGAGAAGCCAGAAGACATCGTCGGCATGATCGCAACGAGGAGCGATACGAGCGCCACGCCAAGGAAGAGTCGAGGGAGCAAGACGACGAGGATAGGCACTGGGACTGCCCCTTCTTCAGACACTGCTGGGATTCAGGAATGAGCCGATTGCCAACAATCGGCAATTGCCCAGAATGCAACCAGAAGAAGAAGGAGACAGCCAACGTGTCCGCGTTCAAGCGCCTAGGGCCTCTCCCGCCACAAAGCAAACGCGCTGAGTCTCCTCGGTTGGAAGATCTCGAGGATTCAGAAGACGAGGGAGAAGAAGAAGACAGGTACCACCGGCCAAGGTGGTGCCCTGATGGACTCAGCCGTTCCCAAAAGCGCAGGGTTCAGCGATTGCGCGGCCTGGAGGAAGCCGAAAGGTTATACTTGCATACGCTAAGGAAGGCACGACCTGATCTGGCTGCGAAAGTTCAGCGAACCCTGGATGAAGAGGGTCGTCCACGGAAAATGGAGTGGCGCCCCAAGCAAAGGAAAGCCAATGATGAAACATCGGCTGGCACAAACATGGTGCTCGTCCTTCCGACGAAGCTTAGTGCTCCACGATTACACGATGCACTCGAGGTGGACGACAGCAAGCACACCAACATGATAAAGTCAGAGATTGGGCTGGTTTTATCCACTGGCCTAACCATGTAGCTGGAACAAATCAATGAGCAAACGTGGCGAGGCTGATCCTTGTGATCGGCCCCAAAAATTTATGGAGGGACATTACAAAACCTTCATCGAACAAGCAACGTGGAGGCCGATTCCAGCAATCGGCCAAAATTATCCTCACCATCCATTCTGCTCGGGTTCAGCATTTAATCCAACGAGGGATACTCGAAGAGCCGATACCATCAATTCTCTTGACGAGAATCGGCTCGGGGGCACCCAGTGGATGAAACACGAGGATATGCAGTAGGAATGTCTTGCAAGTACCCAGCAGCCCAAGATATTCTTTGATGATGGGTATTGAGGTATGGGGGCCGATACATAAATCGGCCGTAAAAATTCAAAAAAATTTAAGCACAGCCGATGCAGCAGACATCGTCTTAAGGTTAAGGATGCATGGCCATCAACTCAAGAGGTGATTCGATGGAGCAGGAAGTGGGCCACGAAGAGAGACTCGATGGACCAATGCCAATGCCGAGAGCAGCATGGACGTGCGGATCAGGGTAAGGATGGATTGCATCAGATCCACCAAAGGAAAGGAGCCGATCTGACCAGCAAGGCGCAAGAAGTAGACTGAAGAAGCTCGGGGGGCGGCTCACCCCGAAGGTTCTTCGCTCTGGGGAGCCGATGTTGTTAAAATCGGCTGGCTACGTCATGATTTGAGGCCAATGGCGGCACATTTGGCTGATTCGCCTTGATTAAGGCTCGGGGGCAGCTCGCCCTAAAGTTCCTTGCTCTGGGGAGCCGATTTGGTTGGAATCGGCTCGCCCTACATCGCAACTGGTCTGGAGAGTGGTGTTTTTGTTACGGAGTCATCAGCTTGAGCATCCAAGACAGGTTCCGGGCTCTGTTAAAGACGCCGCTCAAGATCAAGTCGCCGACCTACTAAGATCGGCCGTGCCATCGTCATCGGCGAGCTGGCTAAGCTTGGAGGGATGACTGAATTGGCCTGTCTCGCAGATTATCGTGAGAAACCGATGCGTTGCCATTAGTCATTAAGCATGGATTAGGCCAACGATCGACAAAGTCAGATGAGGAAAAATCGGCTAAATCAGCATGAAAGAAATCGGCGAAATCAAGTTAAGGGAAATTCTTCATTAATATTGGGATTTCTTACAATGAAGAGCCGACTGCTCAAAAGAAGAGCCGATTGCTCAAGGGACTACTGATCCTACATAACTACTCCTCGCTAGCGTCGTCATCGGCGTCGCCATCGGCGCTACTGCCGGAAAAGTCCTCGCCGCTGCTGCCCCAGCCGTCGGCTGGGGCTTCCTCCTCCTCCTCGTCATCATCATCATCATCCTCGCTATCCGCCCAGCTGCGGAAGCGCTTCGTTGGAGGATACCCAACATTGCTACAGGAGGAGGGGGTTTTTTGGTGCCGATAGCTAGAACAGAGGAAGAGGATGAAGGGGGCTAATCAATTGGCACGGTTAAATAAAGGAGGAGCCTAGTGGAAATTTAATGCTATTGCAGTGATGCTGAGGCTGTCAAGATTTTGCAGAGTGGCCAAGGGGGCGCGGCGAAATGATGGAAGATTCTGCGGCAGTTCTGCTCTGCCACGACATGACCCGACGAAAGAAAGCGTAATGATTTTGGAAATGTTATTTCCAAAACCAGGGGGGCATGTGTTATCACCAGAATTTGACCGAGTCAGAGGTGGGCCGCGATAAAGATGGACTTGAAGATATGTACATGGAAGAAATACGTGAATCGGCCTTGTGTACCAAGTTTGGGCTAGTTTGCCCTTGTATCATGTAACATATTAGATTACGTGTCGGTTAGGAGTTGGAGTTTTACCCGTGCACGGTTAGGTGCACGTCTCGAATTAGAAAGTCCTTTGGACTATAAATATGTATCTAGGGTTTATGGAATAAACAACAACCAACGTTCAACACAAACAAATCTCGGCGCATCGCCAACTCCTTCGTCTCGAGGGTTTCTCCGGTAAGCACCATGCTGCCTAGATCGCATCTTGCGATCTAGGCAGCACAAGCCTGCTCACGTTGTTCATGCGTTGCTCGTGCTGAAGCCTTTTTGATGGCGAGCAACGTAGTTATCTTAGATGTGTTAGGGTTAGCATTGTTCTTCGCATCATATGCTCGTTGATACGTCCAATTTGCATCACTATTTTATATCATAATTTGCTGTTATTCATTGATATATTTCATATTGGGGCACAATACTTATGTTATTTCATCTATTTTGCATGTTTCATCATTA
>NC_061514.1:53102208-53153282 GCF_022539505.1 Lolium rigidum | reverse complement strand
TTCAGGATTACTCATTTTAGCAATAGTAAATAAAGCAAACTAGATAAAATAAATGCAAGTAACTAATTTTTGTGTGTTTTTGATATAGAGTGCAAGACAGTAAATAAAGTAAAGCTAGCAACTAATTTTTTTGTGTTTTTGATATAATGCAGCAAACAAGAAAGTAAATAAAATAAAAGCAAGACAAAAACAAAGTAAAGAGATTGGATTGTGGAGACTCCCCTTGCAGCGTGTCTTGATCTCCCCGGCAACGGCGCCAGAAAATCTTCTTGCTGCGCGTAGTTGACGTATTGTCTTTCCGTTCAACACGCGTCCGTTGGGAACCCCAAGAGGAAGGTGTGATGCGTACAGCAGTAAGTTTTTCCTCAGTAAGAAACCAAGGTTTATCGAACCAGTAGGAGCCAAGAAGCACGTCGAAGGTTGATGGCGGCGGGATGTAGTGCAGCGCAACACCAGGGATTCCGGCGCCAATGTGGAACCTGCACAACACAACCAAAGTACTTTGCCCCAACGAAACAGTGAGGTTGTCAATCTCACCGGCTTGCTGTAACAAAGGATTAGATGTATAGTGTGGATGATGATTGTTTGCAGAGAACAGTAGAACAAGTATTGCAGTAGATTGTATTCGATGTAAAAGAATGGACCGCGGTCCACAGTTCACTAGAGGTGTCTCTCCCATAAGATAAATAGCATGTTGGGTAAACAAATTACAGTTGGGCAATTGCCAAATAGAGAGGGCATGACCATGCACATACATGATATGATGAGTATAGTGAGATTTAATTGGGCATTACGACAAAGTACATAGACCGCTATCCAGCATGCATCTATGCCTAAAAAGTCCACCTTCAGGTTATCATCCGAACCCTTCCAGTATTAAGTTGCAAACAACAGACAATTGCATTAAGTATGGTGCGTAATGTAATCAATAACTACATCCTCGGATATAGCATCAATGTTTTATCCCTAGGGGCAACAAGACATCCACAACCTTAGAACTTTCGTCACCGTCCCGCATTTAATGGAGGCATGAACCCACTATCAAGCATAAATACTCCCTCTTGGAGTTAAGAGTAAAAACTTGGCCAGAGCCTCTACTAATAACAAAGAGCATGCAAGATCATAAACAACACATAGATATAAATTGATAATCAACATAACATAGTATTCTCTATCCATCGGATCCCAACAAACACAACATGTAGCATTACAGATAGATGATCTTGATCATGTTAGGCAGCTCACAAGACCCGACAATGAAGCATAATTAGGAGAAGACGACCATCTAGCTACTGATATGGACCCATAGTCCAGGGGTGAACTACTCACTCATCACTCCGGAGGCGACCATGGCGGTGAAGAGTCCTCCGGCCGGGAGATGATTCCCCTCTCCGGCAGGGTGCCGGAGGCGATCTCCTGAATCCCCCGAGATGGGATTGGCGGCGGCGGCGTCTCTGGAAGGTTTTCCGTATCGTGGCTCTTGGTACTGGGGGTTTCGCAAAGAAGGCTATAAGTAGGCGGATGAGATAGGTCAGGGGGCTGCACGAGGGCCCCACACAATAGGCCGGCGCGGCCAGGGCTTGGGCCGCGCCGCCCTGGTGTGTCTCCAGCTCGTGACCCCACTTCGTGACTCCTTCGGTCTTCTGGAAGCTTCGTGTGAAAATAGGCCCCTGGGCGTTGATTTCGTCCAATTCCGAGAATATTTCCTTACTAGGATTTTTGAAACCAAAAACAGCTAGAACAACAGAACGGCTCTTCGGCATCTCGTTAATAGGTTAGTGCCAGAAAATGCATAAATATGACATGAAGTATGCATAAAACATGCAGTATCATCAATAATGTGGCATGGAACATAAGAAATTATCGATACGTCGGAGACGTATAGCGGCAGCACCTTGATACGTCTCCGACGTATCGATAATTTCTTATGTTCCATGCCACATTATTGATGATATCTACATGTTTTATGCACACTTTATGTCATATTTATGCATTTTTTGGAACTAACCTATTAACAAGATGCCGAAGAGCCAGTTGCTGTTTTCTGCTGTTTTTGGTTTCAGAAATTCTAGTAAGGAAATATTCCCGGAATTGGACAAAATCAACGCCCAGGGTCCTATTTTGCCACGAAGCTTCAAGAAGACCGAAGAGTCAACGAAGTGGGGCGACGAGGTGGCCAGGGGGTAGGGCGGCGCGGCCCCACCCTTGGCCGCGCCGACCTGTCTCCTGGGCCCCTCGTGATGCCCCCTGACCTACCCTTCCGCCTACAAATAGCCTTCGTCGCGAAACCCCCGCACCGAGAGCCACGATACGGAAAACCTTCCGGAGACGACGCCGCCGCCAATCCCATCTCGGGATTCAGAGATCGCCTCCGGCACCCCGCCGGAGAGGGGAATCATCTCCCGGAGGACTCTACACCGCCATGGTCGCCTCCGGAGTGATGTGTGAGTAGTCTACCCCTGGACTATGGGTCCATAGCAGTAGCTAGATGGTTGTCTTCTCCTCATTGTGCTTAATTGTCGGGTCTTGTGAGCTGCCGAACATGATCAAGATCATCTATATGTCTATATGTTGTGTTTGTTGGGATCCGATGAATAGAGAATACTATGTTATGTTGATTATCAATTTATATCTATGTGTTGTTTATGATCTTGCATGCTCTCCGTTATTAGTAGAGGCTCTGGCCAAGTTTTTGCTAGTAACTCCAAGAGGGGGTATTTATGCTCGATAGTGGGTTCATGTCTCCGTGAATCTGGGGAGTGACAGAAACCTCTAAGGTTATGGATGTGTCTGTTTCCACTAGGGATAAAACATTGATGCTATGTCCGAGGATGTAGTTATTGATTACATTACGCGCAATACTTAATGCAATTGTCTGTTGTTAGCAACTTAATACTCGGAAGGGGTTCGGATGATAACCTGAAGGTGGACTTTTTAGGCATAGATGCATGCTGGATAGCGGTCTATGTACTTTGTCGTAATGCCCAATTAAATCTCACTATACTCATCATAATATGTATGTGCATGGTCATGCCCTCTCTATTTGTCAATTGCCCAACTGTAATTTGTTCACCCAACATGCTGTTTATCTTATGGGAGAGACACCTCTAGTGAACTGTGGACCCCGGTCCAATTCTCTATACTGAAATACAATCCATCGCAATACTTGTTCTACTGTTCTCTGCAAACAATCACCATCCACACTATACATCTAATCCTTTGTTACAGCAAGCCGGTGAGATTGACAACCTCGCTGTTTCGTTGGGGCAAAGTACTTGGTTTGTGTTGTGCAGGTTCCACGTTGGCGCCGGAATCCCTGGTGTTGCGCCGCACTACATTTCGCCACCATCAACCTTCAACGTGCTTCTTGGCTCCTACTGGTTCGATAAACCTTGGTTTCATACTGAGGGAAAACTTGCCGCTGTATGCATCACACCTTCCTCTTGGGGTTCCCAACGGACGCGTGCTGTACGCGTATCAAGCTCTTTTTGTGGCGCCATTGCCGGGGAATGAAGAAAAGTTACACCACAAAGATTTTCAACTCCCACGTCAACAGCTCTTTTTCTGGCGCCGTTGCCGGGGAGATCAAGACACGCTGCAAGGGGAGTCTCCACAATCCAATCTCTTTACTTTGTTTTTGTCTTGCTTAGTTTTATTTACTACTTTGTTTGCTGCACTAAATCAAAATACAAAAAAATTAGTTGCTAGTTTTACTTTATTTTCTATCTTGTTTGCTATATCAAAAACACAAAAAAATTAGTTACTTGCATTTACTTTATCTAGTTTATTTACTGTTGCTAAAATGGGTACTCCTGAAAATACTTAGTTGTGTGACTTCACAACCACAAATAATAATGATTTCTTATGCACACCTATTGCTCCACCTGCTACTACAGCAGAATTCTTTGAAATTAAACCTGCTTTACTGAATCTTGTTATGCGAGAGCAATTTTCCAGTGTTAGTTCCGATGATGCTGCTGCCCATCTTAATAATTTTGTTGAACTATGTGAAATGCAAAAGTATAAAGATGTAGATGGTGACATTATAAAATTAAAATTGTTCCCTTTCTCATTAAGAGGAAGAGCTAAAGATTGGTTGCTATCTCTCGCCTAAGAATAGTATTGATTCATGGACTAAATGCAAGGATGCTTTTATTGGTAGATATTATCCCCCTGCTAAAATTATATCTTTGAGGAGTAGCATAATGAATTTTAAACAATTGGATACTCGAGCATGTTGCACAAGCATGGGAAAGAATGAAATCTTTGGTTAAAACTGCCCAACCCATGGATCGACTACTTGGATGATCATCCAAACCTTTTATGCAGGACTGAATTTTTCTTCGCGGAACCTATTGGATTCAGCTGCTGGAGGTACCTTTATGTCCATCACTCTTGGTGAAGCAACAAAGCTTCTTGATAATATGATGATCAATTACTCTCGAATGGCACACGGAAAGAGCTCCACAAGGTAAGAAGGTAAATTCTGTCGAAGAAACCTCTTCCTCGAGTGATAAGATTGATGCTATTATGTCTATGCTTGCGAATGATAGGACTAATATTGATCCTAATAATGTTCCGTTAGCTTCATTGGTTGCTCAAGAAGAACATGTTGATGTAAACTTCATTAAAAATAATAATTTCAACAACAATGCTTACCGGAACAATTCTAGTAACAACTATAGGCCATATCCTTATAATAATGGCAACGGCTATGGTAATTCTTATGGGAATTCTTACAGCAATAATAGGAACACACCCCTGGACTTGAAGCCATGCTTAAAGAATTTATTAGTACACAAACTGCTTTTAACAAATCTGTTGAAGAAAAGCTTGGGAAAATTGATATACTTGCTTCTAAAGTCGATAGTCTTGTCTGCTGATGTTGATCTTTTGAAATCGAAAGTTATGCCTAATGAAAATCATCATAATAAAATTACTACTACAGCAAATGCCATCCAAGTTAGAATTAATGAGAATATAAGATTGATGGCCGAATTGCGTGCTAGGTGGGAAAGAGAAGAAAATGAAAAAGAAGATAATATAGCTAAAGTTTGGACTATTACCACCACTAGTAATGCTAATGCTACACAAGTTGCTGCACCTCCTACTATTACTAATAAAAGAATTGGTGTTAGCAATGTTTCCACTTCTAATGCAAAGCGCGAAAACCGCTCGAAACTGCTAAAACTGCTGAAACTGCCTCGTGATAAAACTGCTGAAATTTTTTCCAACATTGGGGATGATGATCCCATTGCTTTAGACTATAATGGTTTGAATTTTGATGATTGCCACATCTCTGAAGTTATAAAGTTCTTACAAAAACTTGCTAAAAGTCCTAATGCTAGTGCTATAAACTTGGCTTTCACAAAACATATTACAAATGCTCTCATAAAAGCTAGAGAAGAGAAACTAGAACGCGAAGCTTCTATTCCTAGGAAGCTAGAGGATGGTTGGGAGCCCATCATTAAGATGAAGGTCAATGATTTTGATTGTAATGCTTTATGTGATCTTGGTGCAAGTATTTCTGTTATGCCTAAGAAAGTTTATAATATGCTTGACTTGCCACCATTGAAAAATTCTTATTTGGATGTTAATCTTGCTGATTATTCTACAAAGAAACATTTGGGGAAAGTTGATAATGTTCGCATTACCGTTAACAATAACCTTGTCCCCGTTGATTTTGTTGTCTTGGATATTGAATGCAATGCATCTTGTCCCATTATATTGGGAAGACCTTTTCATCGAACTGTTGGTGCTATCATTGATATGAAGGAAGGTAATATTAAATATCAATTTCCTCTCAAGAAAGGTATGGAACACTTCCCTAGAAAGAGAATGAAGTTACCTTTTGATTCTATTATTAGAACAAATTATGATGTTGACACTTCGTCTCTCGATAATACACTAGTAGAAAAAGAGGCTTCCGTCCACCCCCATTAGTCCCGGAAATATTCGAACCGTGACTAAAGGGGGCTCTAATCGCGGTTCGGGAGGCAACCCGCGACTAATGCTCCATCCCAGATGAAAGGGTACCCACCAACCGCGACTAAAAGGGCGATGGAGGGATGCGGCCGGCGAAAAACCTTTAGTCGCGGTTGGGGACACCAACCGCGACTAAAGGGTACCCCTTTAGTCCCGGTTGGTGTCCCCAACCGCGACTAAAGGTTTTTCCGAGTTTTTTTACTCCCACGCACCCTGCACACACACCCCCCCGTGGATCGCCTTTTTTTGGTTTGTAAAATACAAAAGAAAATGATAGAAAATTCAGAAAAAAATTGTTTTCAGATTCTTGTTTGTTATGCAACCTACTATTCGGAGAAATTAAGAAATTCGAATTTTCACTTTTTTTTGCAAAAAAAGTTAAAAAAATGGTAAAACCGCAATAACTTTTACATACGACGTCGGAAAAAAACGTATAATATATCAAAAAAATCCTTGGAAAAAGTTACATCCGAATTCACTAGGGTTTACCCAGTTAGCCAATTTTTAGATTCTCAAAATTCCAAATGGAAATATGAAAGCAGGAAGATTTTAGTTTTTTCTAGAAATTTAGGATTATATATATTTTTTTATTTTTCAAAATTAAAATTAATAATTGCATCCTGCATAACGATTACACTCTGGAGATTATAAGTTTTCCAAATTTTCAGGTTTTAGGTTTGGCAAAAAAAAATAAAAATTTGAAAATAATTAAAAAATAATTAAAATAATACAATTATAAAGTTAATGTTTATTTATTTATTCAAGATTACTATTATATAATTACTTTTGTTTATTAAAAGAATTATTTGAAATTTGAATAATAAAGAAATATGACATCGACCGATATGTTAATAGGATTGATATGATACTACTATCACATACATGCGCGTGAAGCACTTGGATACGGGATGGAAAGGAACTTGGAAGTTAAGCGTGCTAGAGGTGGAGTAGTGGGAGGATGGGTGACCGAGCGGGAAGTTTGACCACGAGTATGTAATTTGACTAGAGATAAGTGTAGTTAGAGATAGAGACTAAGCTATGCAAATAACTGAAATAATAGAAATTCTGAAAAAATAGAAAAAAAACGGAGTGAAAAAAAATTAGAAATCCAAATGAATTAATTTTTTTTAATGAAATAGCCTTTAGTCCCGGTTGGGGACACCAACCGCGACTAAAGGTCCTTCGCCCAGGCGCACGCTAG
This sequence comes from Lolium rigidum, assembly GCF_022539505.1. Lineage (NCBI taxonomy): Eukaryota > Viridiplantae > Streptophyta > Magnoliopsida > Poales > Poaceae > Lolium > Lolium rigidum. The sequence goes on along the minus strand of NC_061514.1, from coordinate 53,146,096 downwards.
CCGCCCACGTGGACGGACCTTTAGTCGCGGTTCGTAAGCAACCGCGACTAAAGGGGGGCCTTTAGTCGCGCTTTATTGGTCGCGGTTGCGCAACCGCGACTAATGGCAGTTGCGAACCGCGACTAAAGGCCATTTTTCTACCAGTGATACTTGATACACACTTTCTGCGCCTAGCTGAAAGGCGTTAAAGAAAAGCGCTTATGGGAGACAACCCATGTTTTTACTACAGTACTTTGTTTTATATTTGAGTCTTGGAAGTTGTTTACTACTGTAGCAACCTCTCCTTATCTTAGTTTAGTGTTTTGTTGTGCCAAGTAAAGTCGTTGATAGTAAGGTTCTTACTAGATTTGGATTATCGCGCAGAAACGCATTTCTTTGTTGTCACGAATCTGGGCCTAATTCTCCGTAGGTAACTCACAAAATTAAGCCAATTTACGTGAGTGATCCTCGGATATGTACGCAACTTTCATTAAATTTGAGCATTTTTATTTGAGCAAGTCTCGGTGCCTCAATAAAATTCGTCATTACGAACTCGATTCGTTTTGACAGATTCTGCCTTTTATTTCGCATTGCCTGTTTTGATATGCTTGATGGATATTTCGATTCCATTGACTTTCAGTAGCTTTGTGCAATGTCCAGAAGTGTTAAGAATGATTATGTCACCTCTGAACATGTATATTTTGATTGTACACTAACTCTCTAATGAGTTGTTTTGAGTTTGGTGTGGAGGAAGTTTTGAAGGATCAAGAGAGGGAGATGATACAACATGATCAAGGAGAGTGAAAGCTCTAAGCTTGGGGATGCCCCGGTGGTTCACCCCTGCATATATCAAGCAGACTCAAGCGTCTAAGCTTGGGGATGCCCAAGGCATCCCCTTCTTCATCGACAACATTATCAGGTTCCTCCCCTGAAACTATATTTTTATTCCATCACATCTTACGTGCTTTGCTTGGAGTGTCGATTTGTTTTTGTTTTTGTTTTGTTTGAATAAAATGGATCCTAGCATTCTTTGTGTGGGAGAGAGACACGCTCCGCTGTTGCATATGGACAAGTATGTCCTTAGGCTTTACTCATAATATTCATGGCGAAGTTTCTTCTTCGTTAAATTGTTATATGGTTGGAATTGGAAAATGATACATGTAGTAATTTGCTAAAATGTCTTGGATAATGTGATACTTGGCAATTGTTGTGCTCATGTTTAAGCTCTTGCATCATATACTTTGCACCTATTAATGAAGAAATACATAGAGCATGCTAAAATTTGGTTTGCATATTTGGTCTCTCTAAAGTCTAGATAATTTCTAGTATTGAGTTTGAACAACAAGGAAGACGGTGTAGAGTCTTATAATGTTTACGATATGTCTTTTATGTGAGTTTTTTCTGCACCGCTTCATCCTTGTGTTTGTTTCAAATAGCCTTGCTAGCCTAAACCTTGTATCGAGAGGGAATACTTCTCATGCATCCAAAATACTTGAGCCAACCACTATGCCATTTGTGTCCACCATACCTACCTACTACATGGTATTTCTCCGCCATTCCAAAGTAAATTGCTTGAGTGCTACCTTTAAAATTTCTATCCTCTACTTTTACAATATATAGCTCATGGGACAAATAGCCTAAAAACTATTGTGGTATTGAATATGTACTTATGCACTTTATCTCTTATTAAGTTGCTTGTTGTGTGATAACCATGTTCCTGGGGACGCCATCAACTACTCTTTGTTGAATATCATGTGAGTTGCTATGCATGTCCGTCTTGTCTGAAGTTAGGGAGATTTACCACCTTTATGGTTAGAGCATGCATATTGTTAGAGAAGAACATTGGGCCGCTAACTAAAGCCATGATCCATGGTGGAAGTTTCAGTTTTGGACATATATCCTCAATCTCATTTGAGAAAATTAATTGTTGCTACATGCTTATGCATAAAAGAGGAGTCCATTATCTGTTGTCTATGTTGTCCCGGTATGGATGCCTAAGTTGAGAATAATCAATAGCGAGAAATCCAATGCGAGCTTTCTCCTTAGACCTTTGTACAGACGGCATAGAGGTACCCCTTTGTGACACTTGGTTAAAACATGTGCATTGCGATAATCCCAGTAATCCAAGCTAATTAGGAAAAGGTGCGGGCACTATTAGTATAGTATGCATGAGGCTTGCAACTTGGAAGATATAATTTACATGATACATATGCTTTATTACTACCGTTGACAAAATTGTTTCTTGTTTTCAAAATCAAAGCTCTAGCACAAATACAGCAATCGATGCTTTCCTCTTTGAAGGACCATTCTTTACTTTTATGTTGAGTCAGTTCACCTATCTCTCTCCACCTCAAGAAGCAAACACTTGTGTGAACTTTGCATTGATTCCTACATACTTGCATATTGCACTTGTTATATTACTTTACATTGACTATATTCATGAGATATACATGTTATAAGTTGAAAGCAACCGCTGAAACTTCATCTTCCTTTGTGTTGCTTCAATACCTCTACTTTGATTTATTGCTTTATGAGTTAACTCTTATGCAAGACTTATTGATGCTTGTCTTGAAGTACTATTCATGAAAAGTCTTTGCTTTATGATTCAGCTTGTTTACTCATGTTATTTACATTGTTTTGATCGCTGCATTCATTACATATGCTTACAATAGTATGATCAAGGTTATGATGGCATGTCACTCCGGAAATTATCTTTGTTTATCGTTTACTTGCTCGGGACGAGCGAAACTAAGCTTGGGGATGCTGATACGTCTCCGACGTATCGATAATTTCTTATGTTCCATGCCACATTATTGATGATATCTACATGTTTTATGCACACTTTATGTCATATTTATGCATTTTACGGAACTAACCTATTAACAAGATGCCGAAGAGCCGATTCTTGCATTTCTGCTGTTTTTGGTTTCGAAATCCTAGTAAGGAAATATTCTCGGAATTGGACGAAATCAACACCCAGGGTCCTATTTTGCCACGAAGCTTCCAGAAGACCGAAGAGTCAACGAAGTGGGGCCACGAGGTGGCCAGGGGGTAGGGCGGCGCGGCCCCACCCTTGGCCGCGCCGACCTGTCTCCTGGGCCCCTCGTGACGCCCCCTGACCTACCCTTCCGCCTACAAATAGCCTTCGTCGCGAAACCCCCGATGCCGAGAGCCACGATACGGAAAACCTTCCGGCGACGACGCCGCCGCCAATCCCATCTCGGGGGATTCGAGGAGATCGCCTCCGGCACCCTGCCGGAGAGGGGAATCATCTCCCGGAGGACTCTACACCGCCATGGTCGCCTCCGGAGTGATGTGTGAGTAGTCTACCCCTGGAGTATGGGTCCATAGCAGTAGCTAGATGGGTGTCTTCTCCTCATTGTGCTTAATTGTCGGGTCTTGTGAGCTGCCGAATATGATCAAGATCATCTATCTGTAATTCTATATGTTGTGTTTGTTGGGATCCGATGAATAGAGAATACTATGTTATGTTGATTATCAATTTATATCTATGTGTTGTTTATGATCTTGCATTATCTTCGTTATTAGTAGAGGCTCTGGCCAAGTTTTTGCTAGTAACTCCAAGAGGGGGTATTTATGCTCGATAGTGGGTTCATGTCTCCGTGAATCTGGGGGAGTGACAGAAACCTCTAAGGTTATGGATGTGATGTTGCCACTAGGGGTAAAACATTGATGCTATGTCCGAGGATGTAGTTATTGATTACATTACGCGCAATACTTAATGCAATTGTGCTGTTGTTAGCAACTTAATGCTGGAAGGGGTTCGGATGATAACTCTGAAGGTGGACTTTTTAGGCATAGATGCATGCTTGGATAGCGGTCTATGTACTTTGTCGTAATGCCCAATTAAATCTCACTATACTCATCATAATATGTATGTGCATGGTCATGCCCTCTCTATTTGTCAATTGTCCAACTGTAATTTGTTCACCCAACATGCTTGTTTATCTTATGGGAGAGACACCTCTAGTGAGCTGTGGACCCCGGTCCAATTCTCTATACTTGAAATACAATCTACTGCAATACTTGTTCTACTTGTTCTCTGCAAACAATCACCATCCACACTATACATCTAATCCTTTGTTACAGCAAGCCGGTGAGATTGACAACCTCATTGTTTCGTTGGGGCAAAGTACTTGGTTTGTGTTGTGCAGGGTTCCACGTTGGCGCCGGAATCCCTGGTGTTGCGCCGCACTACATTTCGCCACCATCAACCTTCAACGTGCTTCTTGACTCCTACTGGTTCGATAAACCTTGGTTTCATACTGAGGGAAAACTTGCCGCTGTACGCATCACACCTTCCTCTTGGGGTTCCCAACGGACGCGTGCTGTACGCGTATCACACCTGCACCACCACCTTATGTTGATCCCAATTCTAACGGAGCGGTCTCGATGATTCAGAAAGGCAGGCCATCCAATAGAGCTCAGAAAGTAATCTCACGGCAGGTGTTCATGGCAGAGAAGATGCCTCCACCAACGGTTGAGTACCTTAACTGGTCAGGGCGAGATATTGGCTTCACAATAGCGGATCATCCACAGCAAGTTCCTCGACCAGGACAGTCAGCACTCATCCTACCAGCAGTAATCGCAGGATTCGATGTATCTCGAGTGTTCATAGATGGCGGCAGCAGTTTAAACCTTATGTATGCAGATACATTAAGGAAGATGAACATATCTCTAGCAAACCTGAAACCAACCGATACGCGATTTCACGGTATTACACCGGAGAAGCCGAGTTATCCGCTGGGGAAGATTAATCTCGACGTTCAGTTTGGGACCCGAGAAAACTACAGAATAGAGAGGCTGGAGTTCGAAGTTGTGGATTTCCCATCACAGTACCACGCTTTGTTGGGACGACCAGCATATGCTAGGTTTATGGCGGTACCACATTACACGTACCTGTTGTGGAGGATGCCTGGACCTAAGGGACCAATCACAGTCAAAGGAAGCTTTGCACTAGCAGACAAATGTGATAAGGATTTTCATCGACTATCAGAAACCTTTGGGATGCAAGCAGAGTACATGGCGTCAAGACTCACGACTGATTATGATGTGATGCCAGATGTAGGAAGGCCAAACAAAGAATCAACTTTCAACACTGAGAAAAATTCTAAGGAGGTGCAGATTCACCCGACAGACCCGAAAAAGACGACGTCCATTGCAAAAGACATGGACCTCACATAGGAAAGCGCACTCGTCGAGTTCCTCCGTGAGCACTGGAAAATCTTCGCATGGTGTCCAGCTGACATGCCAGGAGTACCCAGGGAACTTGCCGAGCATCACCTAAACTTGGATCCATTAGCGAGACCAATCAAACAACCTTTGCGGCGTTTTTCGGAGCCAAACCGCAAAGCTATGCTGTTAGAAATCGATCGACTAAGAGAAGCTGGTTTTATCAAGGAGCTACACACAGAGGCCACATGGGTAGAAAATCCAGTGTTGGTGCCGAAGAAAAACACTAAAGTCCTTCGCATGTGCGTCGATTTTACGTGTCTCAATAAACATTGTCCAAAGGATCACTTTCCCCTCCCGAGGATCGATCAAATTATCGACTCCACGGCAGGATGTGAACGTGTTTCCTTCCTGGATGCATATTCTGGTTATAACCAGATCAGATTAAAAGAATAAGATGAGGTCAAAACAGCGTTCATCACACCTTATGGCGTGTTTTGCTATAGAACAATTCCTTTTGGTCTGAAAAACGCGGGAGCAACATACCAGAGGATGATGCAGAAGTGCTTAGCAACACATATTGTGAAAAATGTACAAGTATACATAGACGATGTCGTCATAACATCAAAAAAGGGGACGACGTTAATCGAGGATCTGAAGGAAACCTTCGACAACCTCGACAAGTTCTGCCTCAAGTTGAACCCGACGAAGTGTTCCTTTGGCGTTCCTGCAGGAGAACTTCTTGGGTTTCTAGTTTCAGCAAGAGGGATTGAAGCAAATCCCGAAAAAATCCAAGCCATCATAACAATGAGGAAGCCAACAAAGTTGAAGGAGATACATCAGTTAACTGGGCGAGTCGCAGCTTTAAGCAGATTCGTCGCCAGGCTGGGAGAGAAAGCGTTACCGTTCTATGCTTTAATCAAGCAAGGAGAGAAATTCCAGTGGGTTGAAGAGGCAGATCGAGCCTTCGAGGATCTAAAGCGCACAATTTCGACACCACCAATCTTGGTGGCGCCGAAAGAGAAGGAACCTCTCCTGTTATATATCACAGCCACACCTCAAGTGGTCAGCACGACGCTAGTCGTCGAAAGAGAAGAAGAAGGAAAACTCCATGGAGTGCAAAGGCCGGTATATTTCATTAGTGAAGTCTTATCACCTTCAAAACAGCGGTACCCGCAGTACCAGAAGTTAGCATATGGAGTGATTACAACAGCAAGAAAATTGCGCCACTATTTTTCGGCACACCCGATAATAGTGGTCAATGAAGCACCTTTATCAAACATACTGAACAATCCAGAAGCTACAGGGCGTGTCTCCCTTTGGGGAATAGAACTTTCCCCTCGGGACATCACGTATGAAAAAAGAAAGGCAATCAAGTCGCAAATTTTACCAGATTTCATCGCAGAGTGGATGGATCTGCAAAGCACGGGACCTCCAGATTTCGAGAACTTGGACCATGAACTTCGACGGGTCCAAAAGGGTAGAAGGAGCTGGTGCAGGCGTGATACTTATATCACCCGAAGGCGACAAACTGAAGTATGTCCTGCGGATGACATTCCCAAACGCATCTAACAATGAAGCAGAATACGAAGCTCTCATCCACGGGATGAAGATGACGAAAGCTTGCGGTGCAACCCGATTAAAGATCTTTGGCGACTCACAATTGGTAGCTCAGCAGGTTATGAACCAATGTGATGCAGTCAATGACAGCATGATGGCATACAAGGAAGTGTACAACGAGCTCGAGAAGCTGTTTGATGGATGCGAAGTAAATCACATCAGTAGGCTGAGCAACGATGAAGCCGATGTTCTAGCAAACATCGGGTCACAATGCCTCGCAATTCCTCCAGGCGTGTTTTGGGAAGAGATAACTGAGAGATCCACCAAACCAAAGAAGGTGCAGAAGAAGGAGAAGGAGGAAAAAACTTCGACGATTCTAAAAGAAGCACCAGAAGAAAAAGAGGACCAGGAGCTGGTGATGATTGTAGAAGTCCCGTGGATGCAAGCGTACATATCATATATCCTAAGGAAAGAAATACCCGACGATCCAGTTGAAGCAAGGCGAGTTATTCGGCGATCCAAAGCCTTTACAGTGGTCAAAGGGGAGTTATACAAGCGAAGTATTTCGGGCGTGCTGCAAAGGTGCGTGACACCCGAAGAAGGAAGGATAATCTTAAAGGACGTACACGAGGGAATATGTGGTCATCACGCGAGCAGTCGAGCTATCGCGGCCAAGGTTTTTTTGGCTGGATTTTACTGGTTGACAGCAATCGAGGATGCAAAAGAGATAGTACGAACTTGCGATGCATGCCAGAGATTCGCCGCAAAACCACACTCCCCGGCAGTAGAGCTGATGCCTATACCATTGTCTTGGCCCTTTGCGCAATGGGGTCTCGATATGGTGGGAAAGTTACACAAGGCCTCGCCAGGAGGATACGAGTACATGCTCGTTGATGTCGACAAATTCACCAAGTGGATAGAAGCAAAGCCGATAAATTCACCAGATGCAGCGTCAACAATAAAATTCGTGAAGGGCATCGTTTTTCGATTTGGAGTACCTCACAACATCGTCATAGATAATGGTAGTAACTTCACATCCAAGGAATTCAAGGCATACTGCGCAGAAGTAGGCATCAAATTGCACTTTGTGTCAGTTGGGCACCCGCAAACCAATGGTCAAGTCGAGTGATACGTCCCAAACGTATCTATAATTTCTTATGTTCCATGCCACATTATTGATGATATCTACATGTTTTATGCACACTTTATGTCATATTCGTGCATTTTCTGGAACTAACCTATTAACAAGATGCCGAAGTGCCAGTTCATGTTTTCTGCTGTTTTTGGTTTCAGAAATCCTAGTAACGAAATATTCTCGGAATTGGACGAAATCAACGCCCAGGTTCCTATTTTGCCCGGAAGCATCCAGAACACACGAGAACCGCGAGAGAGGGGGCACAGGCCCACCAAACCCTAGGCCGGCGCGGCCAAGGGGTGGCCCGCGCCCCCCTATATTGTCGGCGCCCCTTCGACCTTCTGACGCCGCCTCTTCGCCTATATAAAGCCCCTGGACCTAAAACCTCGAGACGGAAAAGCCACGGTACGAGAAACCTTCTAGAGCCGCCGCCATCGCGAAGCCAAGATCTGGGGGACAGGAGTCTCTGTTCCGGCACGCCGCCGGGACGGGGAAGTGCCCCCGGAAGGCTCCTCCATCGACACCACCGCCATCTTCATCAACGCTGCTGTCTCCCATGAGGAGGGAGTAGTTCTCCATCGAGGCTCGGGGCTCTTACCGGTAGCTATGTGGTTCATCTCTCTCCTATGTACTTCAATACAATAATCTCATGAGCTGCCTTACATGATTGAGATTCATATGATGATGCTTGTAATCTAGATGTCGTTATGCTAGTCAAGTGAATTTTACTCATGTGATCTCCGGAGACTCCTTGTCCCACGTGTGTAAAGGTGACAGTGTGTGCACCGTGTGGGTCTCTTAGGCTATATTTTACAGAATACTTATTCACTGTTATGAATGGTATAGTGTAGTGCTTATTTATATCTCTTTATGATTGCAATGTGTTTTGTATCACAATTTATCTATGTGCTACTCTAGTGATGTTATTAAAGTAGTTTTATTCCTCCTACACGGTGTAATGGTGACAGTGTGTGCATCCGTGTTAGTACTTGGTTTATGCTATGATTGTGATCTCCTGTAGATTACAAAGTTAACTATTGGTATGATATTATTGATGTGATCTATTCCTCCTACATAGTGTGAAGGTGACAGTGTGCATGCTATGTTAGTACTTGGTTTAGTCGTGTTGATCTTTCATGCACTCTAAGGTTATTTAAATATGAACATTAAATTGTGGAGCTTGTTAACTCCGGCATTGAGGGTTCGTGTAATCTGATACGTCTCCGACGTATCGATAATTTCTTATGTTCCATGCCACATTATTGATGTTATCTACATGTTTTATGCACACTTTATGTCATATTCGTGCATTTTCTGGAACTAACCTATTAACAAGATGCCGAAGTGTCGGTTCTCGTTTTCTCGCTGTTTTTGGTTTCGTAAATCCTAGTAACGAAATATTCTCGGAATCGGACGAAATCAACGCCCAAGTTCCTATTTTCACCGGAAGCATCCAGAACACCCGGGAAGGACCGGAGGGGGCACCGGGCCCCCGGACCATAGGCCGGCGCGGCCCGGGCCCTGGCCGCGCCGCCCTATGGTGTCGTCGCCCTTCGACCCTCCTGCGCCGCCTCTTCGCCTATATAAAGCCCCTGGATCGAAAACCACGATACGATTGACGAAAACCACAGAAACCTTCCAGAGCCGCCGCCATCGCGAGGCCAAGATCTGGGGGACAGGAGTCTCTGTTCCGGCACGCTGCCGGAGCGGGGAAGTGCCCCCGGAAGGTTTCTCCATCTCCACCGCTGCCATCTCCACCGCCATCTTCATCACCGCTGCTGCTCCCATGAGGAGGGAGTAGTTCTCCATCGAGGCTCGGGGCTGTACCGGTAGCTATGTGGTTCATCTCTCCCATGTACCTCAATATAATAATCTCATGAGCTGCTTTACATGATTGAGATTCATATGAGTTTGTATCACAATTTATCTATGTGCTACTCTAGCAAAGTTATTAAAGTAGTTCTATTCCTCCTCCGCACGTGTGTAAAGGTGACGAGTGTGTGCACCGTGTTAGTACTTGGTTTATGCTATGATCATGATCTCTTGTAGATTGCGAAGTTAACTATTGCTATGATAATATTGATGTGATCTATTCCTCCTACATATGCATGAAGGTGACAGTGTGCATGCTATGCTAGTACTTGGTTTAGTCTTTTGATCTATCTTACACTAAAGGTTACCAAAACATGAACATTATTGTGGAGCTTGTTAACTCCGGCATTGAGGGTTCGTGTAATCCTACGCAATGTGTTCATCATCCAACAAAAGTGTAGAGTATGCATTTATCTATTCTGTTATGTGATCAATGTTGAGAGTGTCCACTAGTGAAAGTGTAATCCCTAGGCCTTGTTCCTAAATACTGCTATTACTGCTTGTTTGCTATTTCACTGTGTTACTGCTGCTGCAATACTACCACCATCAACTACACGCCAGCAAGCTATTTTCTGGCACCGTTGCTACTGCTCATATATATTCATACCACCTGTATTTCACTATCTCTTCGCCGAACTAGTGCACCTATTAGGTGTGTTGGGGACACAAGAGACTTCTTTCTTTGTGGTTGCGGGGTTGCATGAGAGGGATATCTTTGACCTCTTCCTCCCTGAGTTCGATAAACCTTGGGTGATCCACTTAAGGGAAAACTTGCTGCTGTTCTACAAACCTCTGCTCTTGGAGGCCCAACACTGTCTACAGGAAAAGGAGGGGGCGTAGACATCATCGAGAAAGCCAATGGTATCATCTGCAATGGTATTAAAAAGCACCTGCTAGGACCGCTTGGAAAGGAGGGGGAACGTAGACATCAAGCTATTTTCTGGCGCCGTTGCCGGGGAGGAAAGGTAAAAGGTACTCACACTCCGGACCTCGGCTACTAAGCTATTTCCCGGCGTCGTAAGTACTCGAAGCTATTTCCTTTAGATCCTGCAATTGCAACTTTTTGTTTCTTGTTTACACTAGTTTGGCATAATGGACAAGAATGATCTTCTTATTCTATTTCCTGATTTAAAACATGGATTGTTTGATGCGAAAATTAAAAAAACCTATGGAATCTTATTTGCATGCTAGTAGTAATATTAGTATGAACGCTTTGAACACCATTGTTGATAATAATATAGAAAGTTCTAAGCTTGGGGAAGCTGGTTTCCATGATCTTTTTAGTCCCCCAAGCATTGAGGAGAAAATTTTCTTTGATGATACTTTGCCTCCTATTTATGATGATTATAATGATAGTAGTCTTTTGTTACCACCTGTTATGGAGGATGAATTTGATTATGAATACAATATGCCTCCTATATTTGATGATGAGAATAATAATGATAGCTACTTTGTTGAATTTACTCCCACTACAACTAATAAAATTGATTATGCTTATGTGGAGAGTAATAATTTTATGCATGAGACTCATGATAAGAATGCTTTATGTGATGGTTATATTGTTGAGTTTGCTCATGTTGCTACTGAAAGTTATTATGAGAGAGGAAAATATGGTTGTAGAAATTTTCATGTTACTAAAATGCCTCTCTATGTGCTTAAATTTTTGAAGCTATACTTGTTTTATCTTCCTAATCTTGTCACTTTGCTCTTCATGAATTTATTTGTGTACAAGATTCCTCTTCATAGGAAGCATGTTAGACTTAAATGTGTTTTGTATTTGCCTCTGGATGCTCTCTTTCGCTTCAACTACTATTTCTTATGAGTGCATCATTAAAACTGCTGAGCCCATCTTAATGGCTATAAGAGCATCTCCAACAGACGCTCTAAAATCTGGCGCTGTAAACGCGCGATTCGGCGCGCTGTATACTGTTAGCGCGCGTGTTAGCGAATTTGCCCGCGGCAGAGGCGCTATTTTCCAGCGCGCGTTGCTGCGCGAAAAACGCACCTCCGGCAGAGGCGCTATTTTGCAGCGCGCGCGCGGTATAAAGTGCTAAATCCGACCGTTTTTTGAAAATTTAAATCGAACAAACTATGAAAATTTGATCGAAAATACGAATATATTTTATAAAAGTTCGACGATACAATGCGACACATAATAAACTTCTACTCGGAGGAGTCCCGGTTGAAGTCCGAGCTGCTCGGAGTAGTGGACGACACCGGCGTTGTCGTCCACTCGAAGGAGGAGGAGGAGGAGACGACGACCGTCGACGGCCCTGCGCCGTTCTTCTTCTCCTCCGCCTTCCTCGCCGCCTTCGCGGCCCTCGCCGCCCTCCTCTTCGCGATCTCGGCGCGGCGCTTCTCGCGGGAAGCTTTCTTTGCCGCCTTCGCCGCCGCCTTCTCCTCCTCCTTCTTCTCTTTCTCCGCGTAGAAGGCCGCCGTGGCGGCGACGTCCTCCGGGAAGCGGCGCGCCCATTCGAGGCGGAACGCCTCGTCGCGGTAGCCGGAGGACGAGCGGCGGCGCGGCGGCATCTTCGCGTCGAGGTGGAACGGCCGGAGGTGGAGCGGCGCGGGAGGGAGAGCGGCGCGGGAGGGAGAGCGGCGGGGAGAGAGGGCACGGGAGGAAGACGCGTGGGAGGAGTGGCAGTTGGCCGCTTCGCGCGTGTCGTCTAAATAGCGCGCGCGGCAACACACGCGGCAGATTTCCCGCGCGGGATAGCGCGAAGCGCGCGGGCGGTAAATTTTTTAGCGCGCGCGTCGTTTTCCCGCGTCTGCTGGAGCAGCGCGGCAGCGTCCGCGCGCGCCAAAACGATGGTTTTTTTGCCGCGCGGGACGTTTAGCGCGTCTGTTGGAGATGCTCTAAAGAAAGAACTTCTTGGGAGATAACCCATGTGTTATTTTGCTACAGTACTTTGTTTTATATTTTGTGTCTTGGAAGTTGTTTACTACTGTAGCAACCTCTCCTTATCTTAGTTTTGTGTTTTGTTGTGCCAAGTTAAGCCGTTGATAGAAAAGTAAGTACTAGATTTGGATTACTGCGCAGTTCCAGATTTCTTTGCTGTCACGAATCTTGGTCCACCTCCCTGTAGGTAGCTCAGAAAATTAAGCCAATTTACGTGCATGATCCTCAGATATGTACGCAACTTTCATTCAATTTGAGCATTTTCATTTGAGCAAGTCTGGTGCCATTTTAAAATTCGTCAATACGAACTGTTCTGTTTTGACAGATTCTGCCTTTTATTTCGCATTGCCTCTTTTGCTATGTTGGATGAATTTCTTTGATCCACTAATGTCCAGTAGCATTATGCAATGTCCAGAAGTGTTAAGAATGATTGTGTCACCTCTGAATATGTTAATTTATATTATGCACTAACCCTCTAATGAGTTGTTTCGAGTTTGGTGTGGAGGAAGTTTTCAAGGATCAAGAGAGGAGTATGATGCAACATGATCAAGGAGAGTGAAAGCTCTAAGCTTGGGGATGCCCCGGTGGTTCACCCCTGCATATATTAAGAAGACTCAAGCGTATAAGCTTGGGGATGCCCAAGTCATCCTCTTCTTCATCGACAACATTATCAGGTTCCTCCCCAGAAACTATATTTTTATTCCATCACATCTTATGTGCTTTTTCTTGGAGCATCGGTTTGTTTTTGTTTTTTGTTTTGTTTGAATAAAATGGATCCTAGCATTCACTTTATGGGAGAGAGACACGCTCCGCTGTAGCATATGGACAAGTATGTCCTTGGTTTCTACTCATAGTATTCATGGCGAAGTTTCTTCTTCGTTAAATTGTTATATGGTTGGAACTGGAAAATGATACATGTAGTAATTGCTATTAATGTCTTGGGTAATGTGATACTTGGCAATTGTTGTGCTCATGATTAAGCTCTTGCATCATATGCTTTGCACCCATTAATGAAGAAATACATAGAGCATGATAAAATTTGGTTTGCATATTTGGTTTCTCTAAGGTCTAGATAATTTCTAGTATTGAGTTTGAACAACAAGGAAGATGGTGTAGAGTCTTATAATGTTTTCAATATGTCTTTTATGTGAGTTTTGCTGCACCGGTTCATCCTTGTGTTTGTTTCAAATAACCTTGCTAGCCTAAACCTTGTATCGAGAGGGAATACTTCTCATGCATCCAAATCCTTGAGCCAAACAACACTATGCCATTTGTGTCCACCATACCTACCTACTACATGGTATTTCTCCGCCATTCCAAAGTAAATTGCTTGAGTGCTACCTTTAAACAATTCAAAATTTATCACCTCTGATTTGTGTCAATGTTTTATAGCTCATGAGGAAGTATGTGGTGTTTATCTTTCAATCTTGTTGGGCAACTTTCACCAATGGACTAGTGGCTTCATCCGCTTATCCAATAATTTTGCAAAAAGAGCTGGCAATGGGATTCCCAGTCCCAAATTAATTAACAAAAATAGACACTCCTCCATGGTATGTGATTGTTGGACGGCACCCGAAGGATTCGGTTAGCCATGGCTTGTGTAAGCAAAGGTTGGGAGGAGTGTCATCATAATAAAACTAAAATAAAAAGGCACTCCTTCATGGTATGAGATTGTTGGCAGGCACCCGAGGATTCGGTTAGCCATGGTTTGTGAAAGAAAGGTTGGAAGGAGTGCCACCCAAAATAAAATAAAATGGGAGCCGCTCTTTGAAGGTTTGTCTGGCAAGGGGGTTAGAGTACCCGCTACCATTCGTTGACAACAACATACACCTCTCAAAACTTTATTTTTATGCTCTCTTTATGTTTTCAAAATAAAAGCTCTAGCACAAATATAGCAATCGATGCTTTCCTCTTTGAAGGACCATTCTTTTACTTTCAATGTTGAGTCAGTTCACCTATTTCTCTCCACCTCAAGAAGCAAACACTTGTGTGAACTGTGCATTGATTCCTACATATTTGCATATTGCACTTATTATATTACTCTATGTTGACAATATCCATGAGATATGCATGTTACAAGTTGAAAGCAACCGCTGAAACTTAATCTTCCTTTGTGTTGCTTCAATGCCTTTACTTTGAATTATTGCTTTATGAGTTAACTCTTATGCAAGACTTATTGATGCTTGTCTTGAAGTGCTATTCATGAAAAGTCTTTGCTATATGATTCACTTGTTTACTCATGTCATATACATTGTTTTGATCGCTGCATTCACTACATATGCTTTACAAATAGTATGATCAAGGTTATGATGGCATGTCACTCCAGAAATTATCTGTGTTATCGTTTTACCTGCTCGGGACGAGCGAGAACTAAGCTTAGGGATGCTGATACGTCTCCGACGTATCGATAATTTCTTATGTTCCATGCCACATTATTGATGTTATCTACATGTTTTATGCACACTTTATGTCATATTCGTGCATTTTCCGGAACTAACCTATTAACAAGATGCCGAAGTGCCAGTTCCTTGTTCTACTGTTTTTGGTTTCGAAATCCTAGTAATGAAATATTCTCGGAATCGGACGAAATCAACGCCCAAGTTCCTATTTTCACCGGAAGCATCCAGAACACCGGGAAGGACCAAAGGGGGGCACCGGGCCCCCGGACCATAGGCCGGCGCGGCCCGGGCCCCTGGCCGCGCCGCCCTATGGTGTCGTCGCCCCTTCGACCCTCCTGCGCCGCCTCTTCGCCTATATAAAGCCCCTGGATCGAAAACCCTGATACGATTGACGAAAACCACAGAAACCTTCCAGAGCCGCCGCCATCGCGAGGCCAAGATCTGGGGGACAGGAGTCTCTGTTCCGGCACACTGCCGGAGCGGGGAAGTGCCCCCGGAAGGTTTCTCCATCGACACCGCTGCCATCTCCACCGCCATCTTCATCACCGCTGCTGCTCCCATGAGGAGGGAGTAGTTCTCCATCGAGGCTCGGGGCTGTACCGGTAGCTATGTGGTTCATCTCTCCCATGTACCTCAATACAATAATCTCATGAGCTGCTTTACATGATTGAGATTCATATGAGTTTGTATCACAATTTATCTATGTGCTACTCTAGCAAAGTTATTAAAGTAGTTCTATTCCTCCCGCACGTGTGTAAAGGTGACAGTGTGTGCACCGTGTTAGTACTTGGTTTATGCTATGATCATGATCTCTTGTAGATTGCGAAGTTAACTATTGCTATGATAATATTGATGTGATCTATTCCTCCTACATATGCATGAAGGTGACAGTGTGCATGCTATGCTAGTACTTGGTTTAGTCTTTTGATCTATCTTACACTAAAGGTTACCAAAACATGAACATTATTGTGGAGCTTGTTAACTCCGGCATTGAGGGTTCGTGTAATCCTACGCAATGTGTTCATCATCCAACAAAAGTGTAGAGTATGCATTTATCTATTCTGTTATGTGATCAATGTTGAGAGTGTCCACTAGTGAAAGTGTAATCCCTAGGCCTTGTTCCTAAATACTGCTATTACTGCTTGTTTGCTATTTCACTGTGTTACTGCTGCTGCAATACTACCACCATCAACTACACGCCGACAAGCTATTTTCACGGCACCGTTGCTACTCTGCTCATATATATTCATACCACCTGTATTTCACTATCTCTTCGTCGAACTAGTGCACCTATTAGGTGTGTTGGGGACACAAGAGACTTCTTGCTTTGTGGTTGCGAGGTTGCATGAGAGGGATATCTTTGACCTCTTCCTCCCTGAGTTCGATAAACCTTGGGTGATCCACTTAAGGGAAAACTTGCTGCTGTTCTACAAACCTCTGCTCTTGGAGGCCCAACACTGTCTACAGGAAAGGAGGGGGAACGTAGACATCGTAATCCTACGCAATGGTGTTCATCATCCAACAAGAGTGTAGAGTATGCATTTATCTATTCTGTTATGTGATCAATGTTGAGAGTGTCCACTAGTGAAAGTATGATCCCTAGGCCTTGTTCCTAAATATCGCTATCGCTGCTTGTTTCTTGTTTCTTCGTGTTACTACTGCTGCGTTACTACTCGCTTGTTTACTGTCCTGGGCAAAGCACTTTTCTGGTGCCGTTGCTACTTATTCATACCACCTGTATTTCACTATCTCTTCGCCGAACTAGTGCACCTATTTGGTGTGTTGGGGACACAAGAGACTTCTTGCTTTGTGGTTGCAGGGTTGCATGAGAGGGATATCTTTGACCTCTTCCTCCCCGAGTTCGATAAACCTTGGGTGATCCACTTAAGGGAAAACTTGCTGCTGTTCTACAAACCTCTGCTCTTGGAGGCCCAACAACGTCTACGAGAAAAGGAGGGGCGTAGACATCAAGCTATTTTACGGCGCCGTTGCCGGGAAACAAAAAGCTACAATACAGGGATTTCCTCCCTCGTCAACCACGCGCCAGTTGTAGGCAGTCAAGCTATTTTCTGGCGCCGTTGCCGGGGAGGAAAGGTAAAAGGCACTCATACTCCGGTCCCAGGTAACTAAGTACTTTTCTGTTGCCGTTGTGTGAGTGTTCGAAGCTATTTCCTTTAGATCCTGCAATTGCATCTTTTTGTCTCTTGTTTTACACTAGTAAGGCTTAATGGAAGACAACAACAAAATGAGAGATCTTTATGAACTTTATCTTGAATTAGGACACGATGTTTTTGAAGAGAGAATTAAAAAACCCATGGAACTTTATATGCATGCTAATGGGAATGTTATTACTATGAATGTTTTGAACACTATTGTTGCTAATGCTATGGAAAATTCTAAGCTTGGGGAAACTGGCTTTGATGAGCATGATCTTTTTAGTCCCCCGGGCAATGAGGAGGAAATTTACTTTGATGATACTTTGCCTCCTATTTATGATGATTATAATGATAGTAGTCTTTTGTTACCGCCTGCTATGGAGGATAAATTTGATTATGATTACAATATGCCTCCTACACTTGATGAGAATAATAATGATAGCTACTTTTTTGAATTTTCTCCCACTACAACTAATAAAATTGATTATGCTTATGTTGGGAGTAGTAATAATTTTATGCATGAGACTCATGATAAGAATGCTTTATGTGATAGTTATATTGTTGAGTTTTCTCATGATACTACTGAAAGTTATTATGAGAGAGGAAAATATGGTTGTAGAAATTTTCATGTTACTAAAACACCTCTCTATGTGCTGAAATTTTTTAAGCTACACTTGTTTTATCTTCCTATGCTTGCTACTTTGCTCTTCATGAACTTGTTTATTTACAAGATTCATTTTCATAGGAAGCATGTTAGGCTTAAATTTGTTTTGAATTTGCTTCTTGATGCTCTCTTTTGCTTCAAATACTATTTCTTGCGAGTGCATCATTAAAATCTGCTGAGCCCATCTTAATGGCTATAAAGAAAGAACTTCTTGGGAGATAACCCATGTGTTATTTTGCTACAGTACTTTGTTTTATATTTGTGTCTTGGAAGTTGTTTAATACTGTAGCAACCTCTCCTTATCTTAGTTTAGTGTTTTGTTGTGCCAAGTAAAGTCGTTGATAGAAAAGTTCATACTAGATTTGGATTACTGCGCAGAAACAGATTTCTTTGCTGTCACGAATCTGGGAAAAATTCTCTGTAGCTAACTCAGAAAATTATGCCAATTTACGTGAGTGATCCTCAGATATGTACGCAACTTTCATTCAATTTGAGCATTTTCATTTGAGCAAGTCTGGTGCCTCAATAAAATTCGTATTTACGGACTGTTCTGTTTTGACAGATTCTGCCTTTTATTTCGCATTGCTCCTTTTGCTATGTGGGATGGATTTTTTTGTTCCATTGACTTCCAGTAGCTTTGAGCAATGTCCAGAAGTGTTGAGAATGATTGTGTCACCTCTGAACATGTGAATTTTTGATTATGCACTAACCCTCTAATGAGTTGTTTTGAGTTTGGTGTGAAGGAAGTTTTCAAGGGTCAAGAGAGGAGGATGATATACTACGATCAAGAAGAGTGAAAAGTCTAAGCTTGGGGATGCCCCGGTGGTTCATCCCTGCATATTTCAAGAAGACTCAAGCATCTAAGCTTGGGGATGCCCAAGGCATCCCCTTCTTCATCGACAACATTATCAGGTTCCTCCCCTGAAACTATATTTTTATTCCATCACAGCTTATGTGCTTTGTTTGGAGCGTCGGTTTGTTTTTGTTTTTGTTTTGTTTGAATAAAATGGATCCTAGCATTCTTTGTGTGGGAGAGAGACACGCTCCTCTATTGCATATGGACAAGTATGTCCTTAGTTTCTACTCATAGTATTCCTGGCGAAGTTTCTTCTTCGTTAAATTGTTATATGGTTGGAATTGGAAAATGATACATGTAGTAATTGCTATAAATGTCTTGGGTAATGTGATACTTGGCAATTGTTGTGCTCATGTTTATGCTCTTGCATCATATGCTTTGCACCCATTAATGAAGAAATACATATAGCATGCTAAAATTTGGTTTGCATATTTGGTCTCTCTAGAGTCTAGATAATTTCTAGTATTGAGTTTGAACAACAAGGAAGACGGTGTAGAGTCCTATAATGTTTTCAATATGTCTTTTATGTGAGTTTTGCTGCACCGCTTCATCCTTGTGTTTGTTTCAAATAGCCTTGCTAGCCTAAACCTTGTATCGAGAGGGAATACTTCTCATGCATCCAAAATACTTGAGCCAACCACTATGCCATTTGTGTCCACCATACCTACCTACTACATGGTATTTCTCCACCATTCCAAAGTAAATTGCTTGAGTGCTACCTTTAAAATTTCCATTCTTTACCTTTGCAATATATAGCTCATGGGACAAATAGCTTAAAAACTATTGTGGTATTGAATATGTACTTATGCACTTTATGTCTTATTAAGTTGCTTGTTGTGCGATAACCATGTTCCTGGGGACGCCATCAACTACCTTTTGTTGAATTTCATATGAGTTGCTATGCATGTTCGTCTTGTCTGAAGTAAGAGCGATCTACCACCTTATGGTTAGAGCGTGCATATTGTTAGAGAAGAACATTGGGCCGCTAACTAAAGCCATGATCCATGGTGGAAGTTTCAGTTTTGGACATATATCCTCAATCTCAAATGAGAAAAATAATTGTTGCTACATGCTTATGCATAAAAGAGGAGTCCATTATCTGTTGTCTATGTTGTCCTGGTATGGATGTCTAAGTTGAGAATAATCAATAGCGAGAAATCCGATGCGAGCTTTCTCCTTAGACCTTTGTACGAGCGGCATAGAGGTACCCCATTGTGACACTTGGTTAAAACATGTGCATTGCGATGATCCGGTAGTCCAAGCTAATTAGGACAAGGTGCGGGCACTATTAGTATACTATGCATGAGGCTTGCAACTTATAAGATATAATTTACATAACTCATATGCTTTATTACTACCGTTGACAAAATTGTTTCATGTTTTCAAAATAAAAGCTCTAGCACAAATATAGCAATCGATGCTTTCCTCTTTGAAGGACCTTTCTTTTACTTTTATGTTGAGTCAGTTCACCTATCTCTCTCCACCTCAAGAAGCAAACACTTGTGTGAACTGTGCATTGATTCCTACATACTTGCATATTGCACTTATTATATTACTTTACATTGACAATTATCCATGAGATACACATGTTATAAGTTGAAAGCAACCGCTGAAACTTAATCTTCCTTTGTGTTGCTTCAATACCTTTACTTTGATTTATTGCTTTATGAGTTAACTCTTATGCAAGACTTATTGATGCTTGTCTTGAAGTACTATTCATGAAAAGTCTTTGCTTTATGATTCATTTGTTTACTCATGTCATTACCATTGTTTTGATCGCTGCATTCATTACATATGCTTACAATAGTATGATCAAGGTTATGATGGCATGTCACTTAAGAAATTATTATTGTTATCGTTTACCTACTCGAGGGCGAGTAGGAACTAAGCTTGGGGATGCTTGATACGTCCCAAACGTATCTATAATTTCTTATGTTCCATGTTTTATGCACACTTTATGTCATATTCGTGCATTTTCTGGAACTAACCTATTAACAAGATGCCGAAGTGCCGATTCGTTGTTTTCGCTGTTTTTGGTTTCGGAAATCCTAGTAACGAAATATTCTCGGAATTGGACGAAATCAACGCCCGGGTTCCTATTTTGCCCGGAAGCATCCAGAACACACGAGAACCGCCAGAGAGGGGGCACAGGCCCACCAAACCCTAGGCCGGCGCGGCCAAGGGGGGGCCGCGCCCCCCTATAGTGTCGGCGCCCCTTGGACCTTCTGACGCCGCCTCTTCGCCTATATAAATCCCCTGGACCTAAAACCTCGAGACGGAAAAACCACGGTACGAGAAACCTTCCAGAGCCGCCGCCATCGCGAAGCAAAGATCTGGGGGACAGGAGTCTCTGTTCCGGCACGCCGCCGGGACGGGGAAGTGCCCCCGGAAGGCTCCTCCATCAACACCACCGCCATCTTCATCAACGCTGCTGTCTCCCATGAGGAGGGAGTAGTTCTCCATCGAGGCTCGGGGCTGTACCGGTAGCTATGTGGTTCATCTCTCTCCTATGTACTTCAATACAATAATCTCATGAGCTGCCTTACATGATTGAGATTCATATGATGATGCTTGTAATCAAGATGTCGTTATGCTAGTCAAGTGAATTTTACTCATGTGATCTCCGGAGACTCCTTGTCCCACGTGTGTAAAGGTGACAGTGTGTGCACCGTGTGGGTCTCTTAGGCTATATTTCACAGAATACTTATTCACTGTTATGAATGGCATAGTGAAGTGCTTATTTATATCTCTTTATGATTGCAATGTGTTTTGTATCACAATTTATCTATGTGCTACTCTAGTGATGTTATTAAAGTAGTTTTATTCCTCCTACACGGTGTAATGGTGACAGTGTGTGCATCCGTGTTAGTACTTGGTTTATGCTATGATTGTGATCTCCTGTAGATTACAAAGTTAACTATTGCTATGTTAGTATTGATGTGATCTATTCCTCCTACATAGTGTGAAGGTGACAGTGTGCATGCTATGTTAGTACTTGGTTTAGTCGTGTTGATCTTTCATGCACTCTAAGGTTATTTAAATATGAACATTAAATTGTGGAGCTTGTTAACTCCGGCATTGAGGGTTCGTGTAATCCTACGCAATGGTGTTCATCATCCAACAAGAGTGTAGAGTATGCATTTATCTATTCTGTTATGTGATCAATGTTGAGAGTGTCCACTAGTGAAAGTATGATCCCTAGGCCTTGTTCCTAAATATCTGCTATCGCTGCTTGTTCTATCGTTTTACTGTGTTACTATCGCTGCGTTACTACCGCTTGTTTACTCGTCTCGGGCAAAGCACTTTCCTGGTGCCGTTGCTACTTATTCATACCACCCGTATTTCACTATCTCTTCGCCGAACTAGTGCACCTATTTGGTGTGTTGGGGACACAAGAGACTTCTTGCTTTGTGGTTGCAGGGTTGCATGAGAGGGATATCTTTGACCTCTTCCTCCCCGAGTTCGATAAACCTTGGGTGATCCACTTAAGGGAAAACTTGCTGTCTGTTCTACAAACCTCCGCTCTTGGAGGCCCAACACTGTCTACAGGAAAAGGAGGGGGCGTAGACATCATCGAGAAAGCCAATGGTATCATCTGCAATGGTATTAAAAAGCACCTGCTAGGACCGCTTGAAAAGGCTCGGCATACTTGGCTAGAAGAATTGCCAAGTGTTTTGTGGAGTATTCGAACAACACCAAATATGGCGACACAAGAAACTCCGTTCTTCCTCGTCCATGGAGCTGAGACAGTACTACCGATTGAAATAGAGCATGACTCCCCAAGAGTCACAAAGTATGACGAAGAAACTTCAAGAAGAGCTTTGGAGGATGATGTAGATGCACTCGACGAAGCTCGAGATGAAGTACTCTCACGGGTCACCAAGTACCAGCAAGACCTGAAAAACTACCACAGTCGACGATTGCGGCCAAGATCTTTCGAAGTCGGAGATTTAGTCCTACGGCTCAATCAGCAAAGTACTGAAAAACTCGAGTCGCCATGGCTGGGCCCTTACATCATCACAAAAGTAATTGAAGGAGGAGCGTACAAGATCAAGGACAAGAAGACGGGAGCTCCAGAGAAAAATCCCTGGAACGTGGCGCAACTCAGGCGGTTCTACGCTTAGAGTCGAAATATAGTCCTCCGCTGTAAAAAATACAATGTACTGAAACGCCCGCGATTTTTCAGACGCACTCTTTTCCTTTTCAGGGCACCGAGTGGGGCTGGAAAGGTTTTTAATGAGGCGGGCTCGCGGGGCTGCAATATAATAAAAATAGTGGGGATATACTTCTTGTTCTTCGACACGCTCGGGGGCTAACGCCGTCGAGGTTACAAAATATACACAACATAGATGAACTCAACTTGCAAAAAATATTTCGCCTTGGTACAAAACACCTCGCCAAATAAAAAGAAGATCAGGGGCTAACACCCATAAATATAGTATACTCGTTACAATTCGATTGCCTTGGTTTAAAACCTCGCAAAAAACAATATAGAAAGTCGCCACCAAAACACTCGAGGGCTTGACGATCAAAAATAAAAAATACATATACATATTTGGCGGCTTTACAATATAGATTATGCTCACAACATACAAGACGCAACAATGGAGAAAGTACATCAAGATAAAAGAAAAATCCTCAGTGGATGCCTAGCACATGATCTATGGTTATTCGCTCATTTGTAGCACGAGTACTATGCTCAGCATAGCTACCCTTCACGAAGAACTCAGCGTCCATCCGAAGAATTTCATCCATCATATCTTCTGCTACAGGAGTCACAATGTCGTCAATTTTTCCCATGTTTCTTTTCCTTTTTGACATCTTGGCCAGGCACTTGGAAACAACTTGATTCATGGGCAATTTTGGATAGCAAATTTTTATCATCATCATAGCAAATCTTGCGCCACCAGATAGTTGGGCCCGCACAAAGCCATGGATTCGAGGGGCATCTCGAATTTTTTTAATCAAAGCAGGAAGAGTTTCTGGCATCTTGTTGCGTGGGAACATGGTCCCATAAACTAAAAACAAGGTCCTTGTACAGAAGTCGAGGAAATCACGGACCTGACCCGCGCGATCTTGGAATCTGACAATTTGGTGGGTACGCTCAGGCGTAACCCAAAAGTTAGAACCATGTTCTGCAGCAAGTCTGAGTAGTACATTGGCTCGAGCTTCAACACGTTGATCTTCGGCAGCAGTATCCAAAAATGAGCCAGTTTCAGCGGAGAAATTATTAAGGAAGGAAAAATAGCAGCAACGACATAAAGCATGGTTAAATGCATGAAGCATACCTGTCATATCCAGGCTGGCGTCATTCATCAGTTGAAGCATATAATTTTCTCGAGAAGAAGCTTTGGTAGCCTCAGCAACCGCGGCATCCTTCACAGCCATAGCATCCTGAGCCTGTTGAAGAGCAACTTTTTCCCTCTCCGAAGATCTTCGAGACTGTTCCATTAATACAAGCATTTGTTTTTTCATGGATTGAAGTTGTTGGCGAAGTTCTTGCAAATCTTGCGAGGAGTGTTTACTTGAAGAACCTTCGATAAGGTCATCATCGACAAGTGTTTTCTTCGAGAAGGAGGAAGCAGGAAAAGTATCGGCAGGATGAGGATTTGCGGAGTAGTTATCAAATATCAACTGGAAAAGAAAATTTCAGTATCAATGATCACGCAAAATAGAATTCCATTGATCTTCGGGAAATTTACACAGATATTACAGAAGGAGTTTTTCAAAAGGATTACTACGACAGTTGTCGCCAAAGCTACTGTGACGACAACATCAAAAGAAACAGTAAAAATAAAAACAGAAAAAGATAGGGCATTCTACTAGACCTCCGGCTTCGACGAGCTAGGAGTAGAAGTTGGCTTGCATCCAAGATAGGCAAGGATCTTCTTTGAATTGGGCTTTGCAGCCCTGATCAGTGATTGCCACTTTGTGGTCTCCATCTCCTGTGTGTCACCAACTTTGGTCCAGTCAATGTTTTGCTGGCTGTCAGCTACCAGGGCAATTGTGCTTTCAACAGCAACTTTCATATTTTCTTGGCGAAGCTTTAGTCCAAGATCTTCTGCGGGATTGAAGCACTTGGCAAGAGCAAGAAAGGTTGCGGGTTCCTTTTTCTTCGGGAAGAAGTAAGGGTAGTGCCGCGACAATCCTTCCTTGGCCTGATCAATGCCTTCGCGTGCTTCATCTCCGTGAAACTCAAGGAAAGCAAGTGCGTCAAGAAAAGGATCATTGTCGGGATCTTCAAGTTCATATTCTTGAGATGTTTTCCCTGTCGAGGCAAAAAATTTATTGGTCAACAAACAAGTAAAGAAAAGCAAGTTCAAAGAATGCAAAATAGCTCGGGCACTTACTGACAAAGCGGCGGCTTTGTGATTCCAAGCGCTTGGCAATCGCTTCTTCACGAGCAGATTGTGCGGTTTTATGCTCGCTCAAAGCAGTCTCGGCGTCATGAAGCCTCTTTTGAAGTTCTTCGACACCAGCAGCGTCAGCCTTGGCCTTGTCAGCCTCTGCCCTAGCCTTACTAGCATCTGATTCGGCCTTCTTACGAGCCTCCTCACTTTGCTCTAGTTTTTGAGCAAGTGTGTCGGCACGTTTGTTGGCCTCCGCCAGTTTTTCTGCCAAGATAGTCAAATCCAGTCAAAATCACGACAAGAAAGGAGTGAGAAGGGAAGGGTAAAGAGAAGCAAAAAGACATTACCTTCAGCTTTGCTAGCATATTCGCGATACCCAACGAATTGGGTGCCGAAGCGGATGAATTCCTTAATCAAAGGCTGTTAAAGAAAGATAGAGAAATAAAGCGTCGGTAGGGAAAAAAGTGCGATAGCACAAAATGAAAAAAAGCAAACAGTGAAAACATCGATAGCATCAGAAAGCATTCAAGGACTTACATCATCCAAAAGAGGAGTCGAGGAGCTACCCAATTGTAAGGTAGGCTCTGTGATTGATTCAACCCTCGTCCTTTTTGGTGAAGGGATGAGGGGGCTTGCAGGAGGAGTAGGTGCGTCGGTGTTTTGTTGAGGAGGCGAAGATTCTTCTCCTTCAACTTGCACATCGGAAACAACTAGAGTATGCGACGTACTCGTTCGAGCAGTCGCATCAATAGCTGGCATTTCTTCCTCGTCACCACTACGATTAAATGGCGACAGTATAAG
This sequence comes from Lolium rigidum, assembly GCF_022539505.1. NCBI lineage: Eukaryota > Viridiplantae > Streptophyta > Magnoliopsida > Poales > Poaceae > Lolium > Lolium rigidum. The sequence goes on along the minus strand of NC_061514.1, from coordinate 53,120,232 downwards.
AAGCAAGATAGACAAAAACCTTCAAGAGGCAAAACAGTAAGAAACAAGGGATGACTTACGAACTGACGAGGGCGTCAAGGTATGGATCGAAAGTTGCCTTCCGATTTGAAGGAGGAGCTTCTTCGGCTTTGGAGGTGCCGGAATCTTCGACGTCTGTCCTCTTCCTCTTGTTCTTTGGAGAAACAGCAGGAGGAGGAGAGTGTGCCGATGTGGTACCCTCGGATTCAGCCTCCTTTTCAGAGGATCCCGCAGATTTTTGAGAACCTGCGGGTTCACCCTCAGGGCAAGGAGCACCCTGGTTGTCATCAGTGAGAACGGCTCGTTCTTCGACTTCTCCACCTTCAGGAAGGGGAGGAAGAGATACAAGATCTGGATGGTTCTATAAAAAACAAAGAGGCATGTCAATAAAAGAGTTATGCAAAGGATGGCAACCAAAAATGAGCAAGTCGACAAAGGTTACCTTGGGGAGTGCATTGGTGGCGCTATATGGTTTTACGCGACAAGAAGAGGGGACAGCATCTTTCTTGCTGAGGGAGGAGATTTTCCGGACAAGTTTTTCTAAATCATTGACCGACAAATCCCCCGACAGCCGATCCACATCATTGTCGCCAGCATACTTCCAGAGGGGATTTTTGCGAGCCTGCAGAGGCTGCACTCTGATCCTAAGGAAATATGCCGTGATTTGGATACCCGACAGCTCTTTGCCGCGGGTGCTTTGAAGCTCATGGATGCGGGTCATCAGTGCCTCCGTCGCCGTTTTTTTTTTCGTCGGTAGCCTCTGCATCCCAGGAGCGGCGGCGGAAGATTTTCTCGGCACCATCAAAAGGAGGGATGTTGTCTTCAGCACACCCATGATTCTCCTCGTGGATGTACAGCCATTTTTTGCGCCACCCTTGAACTGAGTCAGGGAATTTGACATCGAAGTACTCGACATCAGGGCGAACGCAGATAACAACGCCGCCTATGTTATAGGCGACATTGGGAGAGCCATTACGGCGACAAAAAAAGATGCGTTTCCATAACGCCCAGTTAGGCTGGACGCCAAGGAAGGACTCGCAAAGGGTGATGAAGATGGAAATATGGAGGATAGAGTTGGGAGTGAGGTGATGAAGTTGCAGTCCATAAACAAAAAGCAACCCCCGAAGAAAAGGGTGAATGGGGGCAGAGAGGCCGCGGATGAGATGATCGACGAAACTAACCCGATACTCCATTGGAGGGGTTGGGTAGCTCTCTTCGCTGGGGAAGCACAGCGCCTTTGGCTTCTTGCTGATCCCCAGTTTCTTCAGGAGGTTGATGTCTTGGGCAGAGATTTTGGATCTCTCCCACTCAGCGCTCCCTAGATCTGCGGAAGCAATCTTTGATTCAGGAGTGCCGTGCTCGATCAATCGCGCGGTGGCATCAACAATGGCGCAGGAGTACAGTGTGAGAGTGGTTGAGCTCAAGGAGTTATGGGGCGCAAGAGGGGATTTTTGCAGAGGAGAGCGGAGGAGCGGCGCGAGCGAAAGTGCTGGAGGAAGAAGATGGAGACCTTAAATAGAGGTGCGGCGAAGCGGCGTACCGTTGGATGGAAAAAGCGTGAGGCAGATGATGTACACGTGGAACAGGGGTAAAAAAGTAATTTCACCCTGGAAGAGTTACAGTGCGTGCGCCAGGAAAAGCGGAGGACGTGTGTCCCCCACTTGCACGACGTGTCAATACGATGCGTAATTGGGGCCCGCAAGGCAGCGAGAGAGAACTTCTCACGATTTCCAAGAACAGTGGTCGTGGCTATCGTCAGCAACAATGTCATATTAGCAAAGAGAAAATTTCGACTCAACAGTTTCATAAAAAAGGCGACAGCAAAAGATATCGAAGATCCTTTGATCAAATACAAGTTTTTGATCAAATGCTCGGGGGCTACTTTGGAAAAATGAAAAACTCGAGAAAAGACAAAATAGAAATGGCGTGAGCCTATGATCAAATACAAATATTTGCTCATAGCCTCGGGGGCTACTCCCATCGGGAGCGCTGTTTGCGCACCCGAGAGATTTGAAAAATTTCGAGAGAGGAAAAAATATAGCGACATGAGGCGTGGAGCCTACACCCAAGCACAAGTCCTTGGTTGTAGCCTCGGGGGCTACTCCCATCGGGAACGCTGTTCGCGTACCCGATGAAATTATAAAAAAAGAAGAAAGATAGAAGAACAAGAGAGTATATTTCGAGTTATAAGTAACTCTACATATACTCCCATCGGGAGAGCAATATAAGTCATCCGTTGACTCAATAAAATGTGCCATTCCAACAGCCGAATAAGCACTCGACAATATATTCTCGAACGCCAAAGTTGCGAACAATTTCCGAATGCCGCAAAACTTTGCGAAGGTAAGACCCCGGATCCGTTCCGTGTGGCGTGGCGCCGTCTCCGACGTCGGTTTGCTACTTTTATCCGTATCAACGAGATACGAAGAAAAATCCTAACGGACGCGTTAGGTACCCGATAAATATGACCGGGACTCGACGGAATGGTAAGACCTTAAGCGGCACTCGTCGAAGTTTACACCAAGTATCCCGAGATCATGTCCAGGGATGTGATCTTGAAGTAGGTTTTTGCGGATTGCCACTAGAGCATTTAACTAGTACCTGATCCGTCAGATGAACTAGCCCCAACTACCATTATCCCTGTACAATATAGAAATTCATATGAAGAAATATAGAGAAGTTTAAAGTTGTCGAGTAAATATAACGGTGGAGATTTTCCCTGACTCTACGATTCAAGCAAAATCTCGGGGGCTACTGACATAGGCATCCCCAATGGGCCTGCCGAAGATAGTACCCGGGGTTTACTGAAGGCCCACGACTCGAAGAATAAGAAGAATCAGAAGCCCAAGTTGATATTAAGGAAAGCTAGAGTTGTATTAGGAGATAATGTTTGTAATCTTTCGGGGTGAGTTGGAAACCCTCCCGGACTCTGTAACTTGTATAATACGAATCCCTCGGCTCCACCTCCTATATAAGGGGGAGTCGAGGGACAAAGAAAGCATCGAATCATTGTCTCACAAACCCTAATTTTCACATCGTCGAGTACTTTTCGGCTTAAACCTTCGAGATCTACTTGCCCTCTACTTCTAACTAAACCCTAGTCTACAACCCGTAGGCATTGACAAGTTAATCCCTTGTCACTATGCATGTTCGGCTTGTCTGAAGTAAGGGTGATTTATCATGATCAAATGGTTTGAGTATGCATATTGTTAGAGAAGAACATTGGGCCGCTAACTAAAGCCACGTATCATGGTGGAAGTTTCAGTTTGGACATTGATCCTCAATCTCTCATGAGAATATTATCTGTTGTTGATTGCTTATGCATTAAAGAGGAGTCCATTATCTGTTTTCTATGTTGTCCCGGTATGGATGTCCTTAAGTTGAGATCTATCAAAAACGAGAAATCAAATGCGATCTATCTCCTTGGACCTTTGTACATGCGGCATAGAGGTACCCCTTTGTGACACTTGGTTGAAACATATGTAATGCAATGATAATCCATGGAAATCCAAGCTAATTAGGACAAGGTGCGAGCACTATTGGTATTCGATGCATGAGGCTTGCAACTTATAGGATGTCTTATGCATAACACATATGAATTATTACTACCGTTAACAAAATTGTTTCTATGTTTTCAAAATAAAAGCTCCAGCACAAAAATAGTAATCCCTGCTTCCCTCTGCGAAGAGCCTTTCTTTTACTTATGTTGAGTCAGTTTACCTATTTCTTTCTATCTTAGAAGCAAACATTTGTGTCAACTATGTGCATTGATTCCTACATACTTGCTTATTTGCATTCATCATATTACTTTGTGTTGACAATTATCCATGAGATATACATATTGAAGTTGAAAGCAACTGTTGAAACTTATATCTTCCTTTGTATTGCTTCAAGACCTTCTACTAAGAATCTATTGCTTTATGAGTTAACTCCTATGCAAGTCTTATTGATGCTTGTCTTGAAAGTACTATTCATGAAAAGTCTTTGCTATATGATTGAGTTGTTTAATCATTGTCTTTACCATTGCTTCGAATCACTTCATTCATCTCATATGCTTTACAATAGTATTGATCAAGATTATGATAGCATGTCACTTCAGAAATTATCCTTGTTATCGTTTACCTACTCCAGTGCGAGTAGGAACTAAGCTTGGGGATGCTTGATACGTCTCAAACGTATCTATAATTTCTTATGATATGTATATGTATGTGCATTGTTATGCCCTCTCTATTTGTCAATTGCCCAACTGTAATTTGTTCACCCAACATGCTATTTATCTTATTGGAGAGACACCACTAGTGAACTGTGGACCCCGGTCCATTCTTTTACATCTGAATACAATCTACTGCAATCATTGTTCTCTGCTGTTCTTCGCAAACAAACATCATTCTCTACACCATACATTTAATTCTTTGTTTACAGCAAGCCGGTGAGATTCACAACCTTACTGTTAAGTTGGGGCAAAGTATTTTGATTGTGTTGTGCAGGTTCCACGTTGGCGCCGGAATCCCTGGTGTTGCGCCGCACTATACTCCTCCACCAACAACCTTCACGTGACCTTCATCTCCTACTGGTTCGATAACCTTGGTTTCTTACTGAGGGAAAACTTGCTGCTGTACGCATCACACATTCCTCTTGGGGTTCCCAACGGACGTGTGCTTCACGCGTTATCAGTTCCAAACCCCTAGTCCCCTCCGCCGCTTATGCCGCTTCGCCGTCTCCAGCTGCGTGACTCCAACGAGAAATCCTCGCTAAGTTGCCGCCGCATTCGCGCATCGGCGTCCTCCACCTCCATCGGAGTGCTGGCGCCGGCAACTGTGGGAGGGGAGACGGTCGGATTGGCGGCATCAATTCGATGTTGTGCCCCCCGATCTTCCGCTCGAAAGCGGAGCGGAAGAAATGGAACCACTCCGAAGGCGCGTGAAAGCGTAGCACGCGGTGGTGGGCCAATTGGGGGCTCACGTCTTCGGAGAAGCTCGCCCGCTACACCAATAGCGGCGAGGGCTCTTCCTCCGGAGGTTCGGGCCGGACCCTGGTGCCGCCCGTCAACGATAGCAGTGAGCGGAGGAGGCATCGCGTCGTGGCGTCTTGAATTCCGGCGACTACGTCCTCAATGACGAAGAGGAGGCGACGATGATCCAGCAGGTCGCCGTCACATCGGAGGTGGAGGCACGCGTGCGGTTCCGCCGCGAGAAAGCGGACGCCATCCGGCAGGTGCGCGTGTACGAGGCGGCACAGAGTGAGGCCACCGTCCGCCGCGTCAAGAAGGAGATCGTCGACCTCGATGCCGGGTAGGGCATCGTTGACCTCGACTTTGTCGTCCGCCTTCCCGTTTCCGCCGCGCGTAGAGGCCCCAGTAAGTATCCTGGGGCCGAATTTTGTTCATCGTTAGGTCGCGCGGCGGAGGAACTACACATATATGATCTTTATTTTGCGATTTGTATGTAAATTATGTATGTATAACTATGAATTTAATCGTCAAACTTGTACCGCAATGAACAATTCTCCCGCTAAGTTTTAATTTCAAGTTTTCGGTTCCGATTTACTTGTTTTGTTGTACGCTACTTTCGAATTCGCTCGAAACTAGTTTTTCGAAAAACTGAATTTACGCTTTTGTGTTGGCGTGTTTACAGACTTGGTGTTTGCAACCATGGTGGGCAACAACTTGACTTGTTGCTCGCATGGCTTGTGTTGGGCCTATAGTGGATTACTTGAGCCTGTCATTGCGTAAGATAAACATGCCTGGGTTAGTGGGATTCTGTTTCTTCGGAGGAGTCGAGGTGTAGGCTATCGAGGCCGTCCAGCCCGATGTGAATCCAGTCCGGGGAGGAACTGCAAGGCCGACTCCGATCAGATCTAGGGTTCGCATCCTTTATATTGAGCGAGCCGCTGCTCCTCCCGTCTTCCAGAAATTCCCACATCCAAGGTCAGGCAACCTGGGAATCCGCGTCCACTAGAAAATCGATCAAATTCCCGGCGAGTTGAGGAGAGGCGGATCAGGGATCTGCCGATGGCCGACAAGAAGAAGCTTTTGCTGAAGCCCACAACCAGTTCCAAGGCTGGCGCATCGGGATTCCCGATGAACGGCGGCGAGGTGCTTGCGCCGAAGCCGTCTACCACGAAAAGCTTGCATGCATGCTGCACCAAGGTGGAGGAGGAGGCCTTCACCGTAGAGTTGGGTGCACCCAAGAGGAAGGCGCCGACGGCAGGTCCCAAGGGGAGTGCTACTAAAAGGAAGGGAGATTGTGGCCTCTCGAAGAGAGAGGACGCGGCGGAGGCGGAGGCGGCCGAGAAGGCTGAATTGACGGCGGTGGCCGACGAGACGATGGAGCAGGATGATGCCTCGATCTTGGACAAGTGTAAGGCAAGATACGCACAGCTTATGGATGACCTGTTTGGTAATGGCCCAAACGCAACACGTGTAAATTGGGTGGAACATCCATCGTTCATGTATCGCCATGGTCAGGATGTTGGGAAGGAGGAGGCGGCGGCTGAGAAGGCTCCGGTGACTGATGTGCACGGCGAGAAGATGGATCAGAAGCGGGAATCGATCTTGGAGAAGTGTGCAGCAGAATTCGCCCAATTTGTCGACGACATGTTTGGTAACGGCCCAAATGCAATACCTGTAAAGTGGGTGGATCATTCCCCGTTCATGCGTCGTTATGGCCAGGATTATGAGGAGGAGGAGGAAGAAGAAGAGCTCGGTTCTGTCGATGACGGGACTCCGCCGTCCGTATCCAACTGACAGGATGAGCGATAATTAAAATATTCAAATGAGCAGACTGTGTAAATTTTAGATGAAATTGCACAGACCAGCAATTCTTGGGGTGGATTTTGCACAAACCAGCTACTCAAAGCTTTCGTTGCACAAACCAGTGACTATAATATTTCCCTGCAAAGATCTCTAATGATCATAATTAAGAAACACTTGATAGCCACGTTGCGTGCAGATGGCAGCCGGCCAGAGTGGACGTTGTTAGTTGTGCGCCACAACATATTTAATTTGCTTACATATTTTTCCTCGTCTATATCTGTAACAATTACAAGGTGTTAGATTATATTTATACTTAATATAAGTAGATGGCGATTAGTCTTTTAGGCTAAGACGGTGGTCTTAGGCTTATATACTTCTTGTAATCTACACAAATAATACAAGTTGAGTTTTATTATAATTCTACATGGTATCAGATTAGTTCTGATCCTAGGGCATGACTCCACCGCCCGCGCCACCACCGTTGCCGCCACGTGGCTTCTTCGAGTGGCACGCCACCGTCGCCACCACCAATCCCGCCAGCTCCGCCATGGCACCTTCTTCATATGCTCTTTCTCTAGCCCCAACTATCTCTACCACCATACACTATGCACATACTATCTCCGATGTCAACACCTAATCCCAATTACTCTAGATCTCCCAAAGCACAACTACTATCATTGGCACCCTCTTTGAGGTTCATCTCGGCTGCTGCAATCTCCTGGATCACGTCTTCGTCACCTCCGTTCCCTGGCCCTCGGATCCTCGTTGTTATTTTTTTTTAGATAAAAGGCACTCAAGTGCCCAACTTTGAATTAACAAAGCCACGAACGGCGAGATTGATACAAAGTGCTGAACCCAGCTTACACAACGACACCACACACCCACACGAACTACCGAAGAAACTACAGCCGGAAGCGCGACCAACAAGCTTAGCCAACGCGCCTACGAGGACTCAGAGGAGAGGTGGAGTCTACAGTGTCGGGCCGGAGCTCACTCGAGAGCAAGCCATTTTCACGCGCGCCTCAACAGACCTCCTCCGTCGTAGAAACACCACCGGAAGCCGACCACCACCGGGGGCCAAGCCAAGATGCTCACAAACCGAACAGCAGCGCCAAGGAAGCGCGACAAGGGAAGGGCACGGAGCAAGCCTTGCCGAAGATCGCCGAAGAATCACCTCCGACACGACCATCGGTGAGCCTCGCACTGTGGGCTCCAAGACGGTGTCTTCAAGAAGAGCACGACACCGGAGTGCCGCCACCGCCCGATCCGAGGATCTTGGGTTTTCACCCGGAGGAAGTAGAGGGACGGAGATTGGCCTCACGGCGCCTTCAACAAGGGAGCGCCATCCGCGGACGCCGTCACCGTGGCCCAAGGGGCAAAGGTTTCCCTTTGGCAAAATCACCGCCATCTACACCCCGCAACACGCAACTCGCCGACCACCACGCCGCCCTCACGGCCGTGGTCACCGGCCAGCACCAGAGTCATTGGCTCGCCCGTCGACCAACATGACTCCCACCTTCTAGGGCCGCCGCCCCGGGGTCCCAACCCAAGCCACCGCGAAACCGAAGGAAAAACGAGACACGTCGCTTTGAGGGCGCCGGACGCTGACCGAGGAGCAGGCCGACGTCTCCGAACCCCGAATCCGACGAGGGAGCGCCACCGGCCAGATCTGCCGCCTGCAGCCCCCATGGCTGCCGACGGCCACAGATCTGAGGCGAAAGTGTGCTCGAAACGGGCCCAGGGCCCCTGCCCTGGCCCGAACACGAGGCGGCCAGATGCCGCAAACCTCCACCACGCCAAGCTCCCCGCCGGGCCGGACTGGATGCGCGCCGCGCCGCGCCGCTGCATGCCGCGCCGGGCCCCACCCGCGCCGACCCCGACTTCCACCGCCTGCCATGGCCGGGATTCGCGCCGCCCACCGACGAGGGCGCTCCCGAGAGCCGCCACCACCGCAGGCGCGCCAGGTCCGCGCCGTCTCCACGCCGTCGTCGAAGGACCGCGCCGCCGCGCCCACCGCACAGCGCGGCGCCCTCACCAGCCGCCGAGGCCCGCGCCTCCACCACCGAGCGAGGGAGAAGAGGGCCCCGCCGCCGCCGGCGCCGCGCGGGCTTTGCCCGGCGACACCCTCAGGCGGCGGCGAGGGAGGGGGAGGGGTGTGGAGGGGGGAAGAAGGGGCGGCGCCGCCAGGGGCCCTCGGTCGCTCGCGGGAGCGACGCGAGAGCCAATCCTCGTTGTTATTCAGTGGATCTACCAACGGGTGTCCACGGAGATATTCAACCTTGTATCCCGCCACGCTACCAACACCGCCGCACTCTGGGCGGCCCTTCGCCAACTTTTCCAAGACAATGTCGACGCCCACACCAACACCCTTCACACGGAGCTCCGCAACACCATCCAGGATGACTCTCAGGTCGGCATCTACTGCCAACGGCTGCAGACCATCGCCGATGAGCTTCGCGAGCTTGGGGAACCTACCAACTACCAACAACTCATCAAGGTCCTCCTCGTCGGGCTGAGCGAACGCTTCGACAAGCAGGCGTCCTTCATCCCCATGATGCGGCCACCTCCCTCCTTCGATGAGGTCCGCTCCATGTTGCAGTGGGCTGACCGCACCATCGCCACCAAGGAGTCGCGCCCTCATGCCTTCATCGCTGCTCCACGCCTACTGCCCCCCTGCAGTGCCTCCACTACCGCCGGTGCAACCTCCCTCTGGCTGGCGATCGAGTTCAAACTATCGCGACAAAAACCAAACATATAGGCCGCCTCGCCCACCATCCGCATCGGTGCCCTCCTCTAGCACTGCGCCACCACCTACGCCTCATGCCTCTGTGAATTGGCGTCCCTCCAAAAATGGAGCAACATGACATCAAAAAATCACGTAGTATTTTAAATTAAGATTTTAGATGTTTGTAGGATGCATTATTGGGAACGCCAAAATGGAGCAATATTTTCATGTAGCTCAAATTACAAAGTATTTTAAATTAATATTTTAGATGATTGTAGGATACATTGTTGGGTACATCAAGAATATTTTTTTACAACTTTGAAACTCATAAAATTATTTTTGTATTTTGATTAAGCATGACAGTTCGGGAGTCATGAATACGTAGACTTGTGTTTTCCCCAGCCAGTTTTCGCGGCATTACAAATAACATGGTGGCTATAACGTCAGCCATAAAGTGGACTCTACAACTGTCTAATAAACTGTTAAGTGATCATTAAAGTTTTTTGCACCATACTACTCATAGAGTTACTGGTTTATGCAACGAAAATTTTGAGTCACTTGTGTGTGCAACATCCTCCCCAAGAGTTGCTGGTCTTTGCAATTTTCTCTAAATTTTATAAACTTAAAATACGTTATCACTTTATTATTCTGGAATCTGGATATGTACTACATAATACTGATTAACTTTTGTTCTGACTGGGGAAAGAATTAATTCCAACACAAGAACTATTTCGTGCAACATTATATGATCTAATATCATAAATAAATATGAAATCATTCAATCTAAGGTTAATCGTTCAGGAGCTAATAAAAAAGGTTGGTAAGTAAAGATTTATTTTAAACCGTTACATTGCCGTCGAAAAATCATCAAGCTATGAAGCTAAACTACTCTCTGTATTTCGTAATTAAACTCAAACACAGCACATTTACATTTTACTAATCAAAGGTGTTATAGATTAACAGCACTGACTATATCATACATCTGCGTCACACTATCATAACAGCTCATGGGTATTGTCACTGGTTGAGGTTCCACTAGTAATTCAACGAGGCAGCAATGCTAAGCATCCAACAAATGTCCTACACCAACACGCCGAATAGTGTTGAGGAAGTACTACTGAATTATTATCAGTTTTACAATGCACAAATTGTAATGAAATATAGTATTAAGTTGAGGCCTAGTTGAGGCCTGCTAGAAGGTGGGCCTAGCCTGATGTGAATCCGGTCCGGGGAGGAATTCGAAGACGGACTCCGTGCCGACTACAGACTCCTCCGCATCTATTTTGTCATATTGAGCGAGCCGCTGATCCTCCGAAAATCCCAACATAATCGACAAAACAGATCTACCGATGGCTGACAAGACAGAGTCTTCGTCCAAGGTAGAGGGGGAGTTCACCGGAGACGGAGAGGACAATGCAGTGAAGAGGAAAGCGCCGACGACCGGTCTAGAAGGGGGTGCCATGAAAAGGAAGGTAGAGCATTGCTGCTCAAAGGGAGATGAGGAGACGGTGACTGTGGCTGGCGACAAGACGATGGAGCCGGAGGATGACTCGAACTACAACAAGATCCACGAGGAGTGCAAAGCACGATACGAGGCACTCATGGAGAAGTTGTTTGGTGGTGGGGCACCACATGTGAGGGTGACGAAATATCCCTCGTGCATGTCAGATGATGGTCAGGTTGCCGATGAGGACGAAGAGCTCGGCGTGGTGGTCGTTGATGGGATTTCTTCGACATGGTGGTACCCAACTAAGACGACGAGGAAGAGCGATGGCGAGGTTGCTTCGTTCTAGTAGTCGGAACCCGCAAGTTTGACTACCTTCACTATTGAAACAGGAATCCTGGCATTTTGTTTGCTACCCTGCCTTAAATATTTGTTTGCGAGGAAACTCATTTGGTGCAACGGTCTCCGTGCAAAAGCGCAGATTGTTTGATGCCCTAAATAGCTGAGCTTATGGCTAACCTTATGATTTACCATTATTGCTTCACCCCAGAGAAGTTTAAAAATGGTTTACTCAAGTTTCATATTTTTATTATTCGTTCCGTCCCGATTTAACCTTCGCGTTGGCATTTACGCGACAACTCGCGCACATTTTCAGCTGCAAAATTTGGTCCCACGTCCCAACTCCTCGTAACTTACCCGTGGCGCACGGTGAAAAGTGGTGCGCCACGGGTATTCCTGGCCAGGCTAGGAGGTGACCACATATACCCGTGGCGAATCCCGTACTGGTGGTGTTGGCCGCTTGGCTTGCCGGACCTCTCATGTCTGGCTGACCTTTGATGGGTGTGGTGAAGATTCAAGTGAGAACTTGATGTCACCTCGGCTCGAGCCGGTAGCGGCGTCACCCTCGTTGTTTTTATACCTTCTTGGACACGCTATTGTGAAGCTTCGGACTCCCTTGTCATTTGGTCAGCGACTCTCCGGGCGGAAGCCTAAGCTCCGGCTCGACCTGAGCAGACAACATCGGCGATTTTTTCGTGGCTTCTTCCTTGGAGGCGTTAGCCTCGAGATGATGGTGCTTGTACGTCAAGGCGTCGGCTTCCGGAACCGTTGTGGGCAACAACTTCATGTGGTGGACTTGTTGCTCGCATGGCTTGGGTGGCAATCTTGTGTCACCAATGCGGCGAGGTTATCGGCTCGGTCGACGCGCCTCAGATGAGTCGCTTTGACTTTTAGGCTAGGGTGGCGGCTCCGGATGTTGGTACGATGATCGTGGTCTGCGAGCGGTCTGCCCTTTGTAACTTGGGCTGCATGTGGCTGAGTCGTGCGACATTATTGCTCGAGCTCGAGCGGTGGTATCAGGGGCGGAGCCAACAGGGTGGAAGGGTGGGGCGGCCCCACCCTAAGATTTGGTCTAGCCCATATGTTTTATATAGAAAATAACGTAAATTTTTTTTAAAAAAAGCCTAGCCTAAGTAAGGTCTGCCCCACCCTAGCAAAATGGGCTGAATTCGCCACTCGGAATGATGATCTCGAAAGGTGGTGTTTGTTGTCCGTTTGGCGTGGCGGAGCAGCTGGATGCTGGGACGGCGGCCGCGAAGCTTTGTCGCTATTGATGGTTCCTCGGATGGTTAGCTGCTTCGTCTATGTTCGAGCATCCCAGCGTCCCGTGTGTGCTCCTCTCGTAACAGTCATGTCATCTTCACTCTCTCGCGGTGGTGAATGGTTGTGTGTCTTGACGGAGTGGCGTTTTCGATTTGCTCATGGTTGTTCCCCTGGCAGGTTTGGGCATGGCCCCATGGTATTGGCTTTGTTGTATTGTTTTTGTCCAATTTTTCTCTAATTAACTAGATACCTTCTATTTAATTAATGTATATAAGGTAAAACTCTTGGTCTTCATTTCAGAAAATATGACACGGTTCTGTGACATGTAATTGAAAGCTGATGTTCTGTCTTTTTCTAAATTCCAGTATGATTATAGCCGCGTCCTCCAAAGCGTCCCCCAAACCGCGCCGGATTGAGCGTTTGGGGGACGTGTTTTGTTCGTGCCGCTTTTGGGGGCCGTCGCTCCCCAGCCGCGTCCCCCAAACGCCGCCCCCAATCAGGAATTCAAATTGTTGCATTCAAAAGAGATTGTTTCCGCCGAATCGTCACGATCAGAGTAGCGGCAATCAAAGTACTAGGCGCGCGATCATATTACAGACCATACTGCATGCTAAATTAGAAGAAGGGGTTGGTCGCCGGCGACGTATCCTGAGTCGACGTAGGCCCGTCGATCACGATGACCTCGTCGCGATTTGCCTGGTGCTCTGCATGCTCCGTCTGCTCTGCCGCCGTCGCGTAGGCCGACGATGGTGTAGCAGTCGAAGACGCGTCAGCCGGCTCTTGCGCCGCGGTTGCTGCCGCTGCCGCTTCCTGGGCCGCCGCGTCTGCCGCAGCGTCGGCCGCTGCCATTTTGGCTTCGATGTCGTCGAGGATCTGGCCTTTGAAGAAGTTGTGCGCCGCCCGCGTCCGGGGAGATATTCCCTCTGTCGACGCTCTCAGCAGGGACATGTCGTCCCTGCGTTTCTTGAGCTCCAACTTCTCCTCTTGCCTTTTGAGCAGCTCTGCCCACCTTTCGTCGTTCTTTTTGGCGCGGGAGAGAAAGGTCGAGGAGACGTCCGCGAGGCATTTCGTGATCGACGCCTGCGTCTTCTCACACGCGACGCGACGTCGGCCAAGGCGGCCTTGGCAGCTGATACGCGTACAGCACGCGTCCGTTGGGAACCCGAAGAGGAAGGTGTGATGCGTACAGCAGCAAGTTTTCCCTCAGTAAGAAACCAAGGTTTATCGAACCAGTAGGAGCCAAGAAGCACGTTGAAGGTTGATGGCGGCGGAGTGTAGTGCGGCGCAACACCAGGGATTCCGGCGCCAACGTGGAACCTGCACAACACAACCAAAGTACTTTGCCCCAACGTAACAGTGAGGTTGTCAATCTCACCGGCTTGCTGTAACAAAGGATTAGATGTATAGTGTGGATGATGATGTTTGAAGAGAACAGTAAGAACAATGTTTGCAGTAAATTTTATTCGATGTAAAGAATGGACCGGGGTCCACAGTTCACTAGTGGTGTCTCTCCAATAAGAAATAGCATGTTGGGTGAACAAATTTCATTTGGGCAATTGACAAATAAAGAGGGCATACCAATGCACATACATGTCATGATGAGTACTGTGAAATTCAATTGGGCATTACGACAAAGTACATAGACCGCTATCCAGCATGCATCTATGCCTAAAAAGTCCACCTTCGGATTAGCGTCCGCACCCCTTCTAGTATTAAGCTGCAAACAACAGACAATTGCATTAAGTATGGTGCGTAATGTAATCAACACAAATATCCTTAGACATAGCATCGATGTTTTATCCCTAGTGGCAACAGCACATCCACAACCTTAGAACTTTCTCTCACTTTCCCAGATTTAATGGAGGCATGAACCCACTATCGAGCATAAATACTCCCTCTTGGAGTCACAAGTATCAAGCCAGAGCCTCTACTAGCAACGGAGAGCATGCAAGATTATAAACAACACATAAATTGATAATCAACATAACATAGTATTCCATATTCATCGGATCCCAACAAACGCAACATGTAGCATTACAAATAGATGATCTTGATCATGTTAGGCAGCTCACAAGATCCAACAATGATAGCACAATAAGGAGAAGACAACCATCTAGCTACTGCTATGGACTCATAGTCCAGGGGTGAACTACTCACACATCACTCCGGAGGCGACCATGGCGGTGAAGAGTCCTCCGGAGATGATTCCCCTCTCCGGCAGGGTGCCGGAGACGATCTCCTGAATCCCTCGAGATGGGATTGGCGGCGGCGGTGTCTCTGGAAGGTTTTCCGTATCGTGGCTCTCGGTACTGGGGTTATTCTCGACGAAGACTTCTTATAGGCGGAAGGGTAGGTTTAGGGGCGACGCGAGGGCCCCACACGCCAGGGCCGCGCGGCCCAAGCCCTGGCCGCGCCGCCCTGTTGTGTCGGCGCCTCGTCGCCCCACTTCATTTCCCTTTCGGTCTTCTGGAATCTTCGTGCAAAAATAAGACCCTGGGCGTTGATTTCGTCCAATTCCGAGAATATTTCCTTACTAGGATTTCTGAAACCAAAAACAGCAGAAAATAGCAACTGGCTCTTCGGCATCTTGTCAATAGGTTAGTGCCGGAAAATGCATAAATATGACATAAAGTATGTATAAAACATGTGTGTACCATCATAAAAGTAGCATGGAACATAAGAAATTATAGATACGTTGGAGACGTATCAGCATCCCCAAGCTTAGTTCCTACTCGTCCCCGAGTAGGTGAACGATAACAAAGATAATTTCTGAAGTGACATGCTATCATAATCTTGATCAATACTATTGTAAAGCACATGAGATGAATGCAGCGATTCGAAGCAATGGTAAAGACAATGAGTAAACAATTGAATCATATAGCAAAAGACTTTTCATGAATAGTACTTTCAAGACAAGCATCAATAAGTCTTGCATAAGAGTTAACTCATAAAGCAATAAATTCATAGTAGAAGCTTTGAAGCAACACAAAGGAAGATATAAGTTTCAGCGGTTTCTTTCAACTTCAACATGTATATCTCATGGATATTTGTCAACATAAAGCAATATAACAAGTGCAATAGGTAAACATGTAAGGATCAATGCACAGTTGGCACAAGTGTTTGCTTCTAAGGTAGAAAGAAATGGGTAAACTGACTCAACATAAAAGTAGAAGAATGGCCCTTCGTACAGGGAAGCATTGATTACTATATTTGTGCTAGAGCTTTTATTTTGAAAACAAGAAACAATTTTGTCAACGGTAGTAATAAAGCATATGTGTTATGTATAAGATATCCTATAAGTTGCAAGCCTCATGCATAGATTACCAATAGTGCTCGCACCTTGTCCTAATTAGCTTGGATTTACATGGATTATCATTGCATAGCATATGTTTTAACCAAGTGTCACAAAGGGGTACCTCTATGCCGCCTTTACAAAGGTCTAAGGAGAAAGCTCGCATTGGATTTCTCGCTTTTGATTATTCTCAACTTAGACATCCATACCGGGACAACATAGACAACAGATAATGGACTCCTCTTTAATGCATGAGCACTCAACAAAAATTAATATTCTCATAAGAGATTGAGGATTGATTGTCCAAACTGAAACTTCCACCATGGATCATGGCTTTAGTTAGCGGCCCAATGTTCTTCTCTAACAATATGCATACTCAAACCATTTGATCGTGATAAATCACCCTTACTTCAGACAAGACGAACATGCATAGCAACTCACATGATATTCAACAAAGGTGATAGTTGATGGCGTCCCCAGAAAACATGGTTACCGCTCAACAAGCAACTTATTAAGAAATAAGATACATAAGTACATATTCAATACCACAATAGTTTTTAAGCTATTTTCCCCATGAGCTATATATCGCAAAGACAAAGAATAGAATTTTAAAGGTAGCACTCAAGTAATTTACTTTGGAATGGCGGAGAAATACCATGTAGTAGGTAGGTATGGTGGACACAAATGGCATAGTTTTTGGCTCAAGGATTTTAGATGCATGAGAAGTATTCTCTCTCAATACAAGGCTTAGGCTAGCAAGGTTGTTTGAAGCAAACACAAGTATGAACCGGTACATCAAAACTCACATAAGAACATATTGCAAGCATTATAAGACTATACATTGTCTTCCTTGTTGTTCAAACACCTCACTAGAAAATATCTAGACTCTAGAGAGACCAATCATGCAAACCAAATTTTAGCAAGCTCTATGTATTCTTCATTAATAGGTGCAAAGTATATGATGCAAGAGCTTAAACATGAGCACAACAATTTCCAAGTATCAAATTATTCAAGACATTATACCAATTACCACATGTAGCATTTTCCGTTTCCAACCATATTAACAATTAACGAAGCAATTTCAACCTTCGCCATGAACATTATGAGTAAAGCTAAGAACATATGTGTTCATATGCAACAGTGGAGCGTGTCTCTCTCCCACACAATGAATGCTAGGATCCAATTTATTCAAACAAAAATAAAACAAACAGACTCTCCAAGCAAAGCACATAAGATGTGACGGAATAAAAATATAGTTTCACTAGAGGTGACCTGATAATTTGTCGATGAAGAAGGGGATGCCTTGGGCATCCCCAAGCTTAGATGCTTGAGTCTTCTTGAAATATGCAAGGATGAACCACGGGGGCATCCCCAAGCTTAGAGCTTTCACTCTCCTTGATCATATGGTATCATCCTCCTCTCTTGATCCTTGAAACAAAGTCATCAGAGGGTTAGTGCATAATAAAAAATTCACATGTTCAGAGGTGAAATCATCATTCTTAACACTTCTGGACATTGCACAAAGCTACTGAAAGTTAATGGAATGAAGAAATCCATCAAACATAGCAAAACAGGCAATGCGAAATAAAAGGCAGAATCTGTCAAAACAGAACAGTTCGTAAAGACGAATTTTTTAGAGGCACCAGACTTGCTCAAATGAAAATGCTCAAATTTAATGAAAGTTGAGTACATATCTGAGGAATACTCACGTAAATTGGCAGATTTTTCTGAGTTTACAGAGAATACTACTCAAATTCGTGACAACAAGAAATCTGTTTCTGCGCAGTAATCCAAATCTAGTATGAACCTTACTATCAAAGACTTTACTTGGCACAACAATGCAATAAAATAAATATTAGGAGAGGTTGCTACAGTAGTAACAACTTCCAAGACTCAAATATAAAATAAAAGTGCAGAAGTAAAATCATGGGTTGTCTCCCATAAGCGCTTTTCTTTAACGCCTTTCAGCTAGGCGCAGAAAGTGTGTATCAAGTGTTATCAAGAGATGAAGCATTAACAGCGGGGTTTGGAGTTTTCTCAACTATGCATTGTATCTTGTATATGTAAGTTTCAGATGCTCCCTTTTCATTAGTCTTAGGCTTGCTATTCTCATCAAACAAATTTTCAGGAACAAGCCAAGCATAGTTATTTTCTAGAGCTTCATGCATTCCTAGTAGCTTACTAGGTAT